>NC_065417.1:10361000-10667000 GCF_024362695.1 Pectinophora gossypiella
TTTATTACCCTATACTGGCTACAAGCCTCTTTTTACCCCATTTTGGATCGGTCTTTGTCTTCTACGATCTGGCCTTTTATATAGAACTTTTTTGGACACCAACAACGGGTCATTGACCTTTCATTTGTAATAGTATGACACTTGGGATTGGAGTCATGGTTGGGAACGTACTGACTTAGAAGGTGTTAAAGATTAATAATATAATATTGTATTATATTGGTAACCTAAAATATTATGAATCATTCATTTACCGTAATTTAAACCAAAATTACTCGTGTGTTCTTGTAACAGACAATATCGAAACTAATTCTTAGTAACTTCACCGTAAACGTCATAAGCCTACAAATATAGCAATAAATTGTTTCGTCCCTGAGTAACCCTTGAGGGTTATTCTCCGAAACATCTTATTAATTTCAGTCCCTTAGTAACCTGGTATTTCGTAAAGTAAGTATTTGTTGGTTGGGTATTTGGTAGGTTGGGTTTATGAATTCCTTTGTGGTACGTTGATAGTATTTAGAGAGTACCTGTGACGTAAATACCGGTAATATCGTTGACGGCGGTACGGTAATAAACCTAATTTGTTACCTTGCCAAGCGCGCCCCGTCACTCATGTTACGTTTTTATAGACACAGTGAGTGGTTCGGAACGTTTTTACAGCAGACTAAGCCTTGGAGCAGCTTTACTTTGTTACGATCGGTAATTTTGCAAAGCGACAGCGTAATACTGTAAGTATAAAGTTGTTTAGTTTTTCCTTTTTTTAGCAATTTTGAAACGTGACGTATTATGTGTGAGGTATCATCATCATCAGTCGGAAATCGTCCACTACTGGACATAGGCTTCTTCCAAGGCTCGCTACAATGACCAATCCTTTACGGTAGGTAGGTATCTAATCTAATCTACCCCACAAGATCCTTTTGCTGGGCAAAAGCCTCTCCTTCCTCTTTTCATTTTTCGCGATCCTGTGCGTATTCCGGCCAATCCCTCCAGCAAGCGTCCAAATCGTCGCGCCATCTCTTTCGAGGTCTACCACGACGCTGCCTGTACCCGTCATGAAGCACCTAATGAGTGACGAACCGTGCCCATCGCTCGATAGGTAGATATAATATAGCTACAAAATATGCTTCAGTGTATGTCGCAATAAATTCTATTGTAGCTATTATTATTGAGGCATATTATTATGTCTCATCACGGGGCACAGAACGACACAGGCCCCTAAAAAGAGAGTTTTACACATTAAATGAGAATGATTTTGGAAATCTTCATCCTTCATTATACTTTTCATCGAGCTTTAAAGCAAGTGACGACATTAAAAAAGAAACGATCCTAACATTGTGTTAATAGATTTTTAGACCGAATAATGAAACGTAGGTAATCAAATTTATCCAAATACAATTTTAATATAATTTAGAATGACTGTTGTTTTAGGAAAATTGTATCAACTAATACACACAAAGAGATTAGGTAGTCCCGGATGCATCCTTTATAAATACTACTTAGACTAATTTACTTATATTAGTGAAATCAAGGAAATTCTGTGGAAAATATGATTAAAAATAAATATAGACCTTGACTATAATATAATCTTGACTGTTATAGAATAAAATAATTGCATAGAATACAAAGAAAAGACTGGGTAGACCAAAATGGAGGACTATTATTTTACCATCTGTAACCTATTTCGTAAATTGAAAATACTACGGTTACGTGGGAAGAATTTCATTGTCTATCATATAATATTCAATAACAGTAGTTATACCAGCAGCTGCATATTTAGGAGTAAGTATATTTCACAAATGTCATCTAAATTTTGCACCTGTTAATAGACGAATTCATAATAAATTCATGACAAAGGAGATAAATTCACGCATGTACAAGTATACGGGTATTTCGTTCAAAAATTGCCCCTCATGCATACTAAATTACAGCAGACGAAATTATGGTACTTCACCAGAATTATATGATGTACCTTCTAAATTAATATATTCAGGATTTTACTCCTCATCGTGTATTTTAGGTAAACTTTGGTGAAATTGCTGTTTTTGGAAATAGAACTTAAAATATGAATATTTTGACTACTTATATTTTTTTAAAGTCTGTTATCATTCAACTCAGACATGTATATGACGCTGGAAATTAGACAATTAATAACAATTAATAATACTTAAATAGCCACGTTACGCCGTTGCGCCGTTACATGTAAAAACATCACATTACATTAAAATTCAAAATTTTCGCTTGGTTAAATTCTGCTTAACATTTATTGTCGTGGCCAAACGATTATGTGACTATAAAGATATGTATATATAAATAGAAAACATGTTGAAACCACCATAACGACCGAAATATTATGTTTTATGTCCCCATAAACAATTTTAAATAACAAGTTTTGTAGATTAATTTTACCTGCTTTTTGTACATACTCCACGACGGAATAAAATTTTATGAACAGCGTAAAAGTGCTGCTAGTTATTTAAATTCAAGAATTCGTTCTCCGCCTCCGGTTGGAGGCATGTGCGCTTGAATATATATAATATACTATATCATTGCATTAACACCTTCATGGACACTAACCACGGGTCACTCAGCTTTCATTCATGGTATGACACATCGGGACCACAGGACTGTAGACGTGCTGTCTTGGAAAAAGTTAAGAAAATAATAATGTGCACTATATAGTTGCTAGTTGCATATATCATAGCACCATAAGTGTCTCGGACTAACAGTCAAAAAAATTCATTACTGCTTATCAAACTCACAAGTTATTAACTTTTAACTTTTTAGCTACTCCACCCTTTTTTTTTGCATTTGCAGGCCTTATGAACGTACTATAACACTGGGACCAAATAGGTCTCTTGTGATCGCTGCCTTATGCTACAGTTCACCTCTAAACCCTAGACTTGGCTATGTACCGCAGTATTTGCTTAGGGGTTTTAAACGCCTCTGGAGTCATTTTGTGTCCTCCAAGTTTTTTTTTTGACGTGACTTTTTGTAGATTTGCCGCACATAGCATTAACTTCGTGACCGGACAAAGGTATCCTCCAAGGATGAAGCAAGATTTCCTCATCACGGACTCACACTCCACTCTCTCAGCACTCCAATACATTTCCCGATCGATCCTCACAGAACACTCTAAATTCTTGTTAATTCCACTCCATGCATTTTATTGCAACGAACTGTTAAAGTAGGGCAGCCTTACCGTGCGACCTACTACCCTGTTTCTAGAGTGAGCGTGGGCCTTGAAAACGTGGGCAAAAGTGGGCAAACACAGTACACTTTACTTTAGAATACTTTATTACACACTTACATACGATGACCTCACGCCTGTGATCAATAAAAGCCCTCTTCTTTTACCGTGTGGGTTGTGAGGGGGATCACCAATCTCATCAACGCTGGTGTCAGGTAACATGGATATGGTGATAGATAATTAATTAGCCTATCTGAACATTAATGGCCCATCAAATTAGACTGGACGCAATCCCTGTGTCGGTTTTTACGACATGCCTGGGAAGACGAACAGCTGAAAGCATCTATGTTTTTTATTCATTCCCAGTCCAGCACAGAGGCAATAGCAAAAGTAGTAAAAACATTTTATTTCTCCACCTTTATTCGTTTGTGAACTTTACTATTGTGCTTTGGGTCATTTGTGGTAGACTTTAGACTTATTCTTTTCAGTGCTTTCGTAACTAACCGGTCTTTGTATGTAACAAGCAAGAGTTACAATGGCACTGTTTGAAAATTTAAAATCTTAAAATTGTATCTGTTTTGCTATCGAATTCCTGTCTTTATACAAAATAAGCAAACAGACAATTAAGAGCGTATGAAAGAAGGTTTACATAATAAAAAGGAAATTAAATAAAAATATTTATACTTAATCTACATTTATACGAGTAAATATCGCTCGCGTTGGTAATTGCATCATTAATCCAAACATATTTATAGTATACAAATACCATCTTCAGTCACGACGTCAAGGTGATAATCACAGGAGATTTATAAGAAAAAATAGAAATTATCATTATCTCGGTAAGTCTTCTTCTCAAAAATAAAGTGTGCACAGTGACATGTTACAAACTTGTAGTCACTATTAAAACCCTGAATATTGAATAAAAAAACATTATAACTAAAAAATGTTCGTTTGTGTATATTTTACAGCTTTACTTATTTACATATAGTTCAATAAAAACAAAGATTTATTTTTCATTATTAAGTTATTCATTATTTAAGTGATTAATGTTTCACATTCCAGCCATGTATAAATTCAAGAAGTACATGTTCACTCGCAAGTTCCTTTTATACATAATTATTGTAGTACCTGTTACTGTGTTGATTTACAAACAAAGAATATGTCAAAAGAAGGATAAAAATATAAAGTACATTCTGTACTGGACCTACGGACCACAACATGAGCCGCTTGACTTATTTGGAATCGGCAAGGCAGGCTTCGAACGCTTCAACTGTACCTTTCAGAACTGTTTTACAACTGATGACCATAATTATTTTGCCGGAAATTTAAGCCAATTCGATGCCATCCTGTTTCATGGAAGGCATACGGAAGACATCAACAGAACTGAAATGTCACGAATCAATAAAATGAGATGTCCACATCAAAAATATGTTTACGTCAATATGGAATCGGCCAAGAGCTATCCTATCTGTAATCCAGCTTATGATGGATTTTTCAACTGGACACTTACATATAGACTGAAATCTGATATATCTGTAACATATTTTACGATTGTCGATATAAAAGGCAAAGTTGTGGGTCCAAGACATGGCGTGAAGTGGATCACTACTGTTAAAAGTAAATTAAATGAAAATGTTATACGAAAACTAGGTAACAAAACTAAAGCCGCTGCCTGGTTCGCATCTCATTGCAATGTCGAAAGTGGACGAGATCAGTTTTTTAAACAGTTACAGAGTAAATTAAAAAGTCAGTACAATTTAACCGTTGATGCTTACGGGTCGTGCGGAAATCTCAGCTGTCCCAGAGAAAATCATTCGCAATGCCTGGGCTTGATAAAGAGAGACTATTATTTCTACTTGGCTTTAGAAAATACCATCGCTAAAGACTATATAACTGAAAAGGTTTTGCACGCCATGCAAAACGACGCAGTACCAATTTTATTTGGAGGAGCCAATTACTCCAAGTAAGTTACGATAAACCAGAAAATATAACTCGTATTAGACCCATAAGTGGTGAGAATCATTTTTTAGCTATTCTTAGGGTTGGAACTTGGGAGTACTAAAGTTGATATGGTGTATTTATTTCATTTACTTCTCTTGTTAATTCTAGGAATCATAAAGCTTTAATGCTAAGTGGTGAGGTGTCCTGAAACGAACTTATCTGAAGATGTAATTTGAAAACTACACTGTTATACAGTACCATTTCTAATGTCTGGTATTTTTTTAGGTTCCTTCCTCCAGGTTCATATTTAGACGGGCGAGAATATGATATAGATGCACTAGCTGAAAAAATAAACGATCTCATTCACTCTCCCTTCGAATATCATCAATATTTTCAATGGAAATCTCATTATACTATTGGTGATGGTGGGGTCAGAGAAGCCGCTTGTTCTTTATGTGAAATGTTAAACAACAAAAGGAAGGTTGAGAAACATCATACGTATGAAAATATAAGAAACTGGTGGCTTCCAGACTTTAAATTTCAATGTTCGTTTCAAATGTATCCTTATTTAGGTACCTTTATATTCTAGCTTGACCTTCGACTACTATTACGTGTAGAAACATCGTCATTAATCCCCATTGCTTATTTACTAATAATTATATAAATTGGTCTTGTGTTGAATTTTTAAATGTAACTCGGATTATACGAAATGTGACGGAAGTGTATGATGATAAATACTATTATTTACAGGTAAGGTCGACATTGATGACTTAGAAGCGGATTATTAAAATAATATATTAACGAGAAATGACAAGGCTACTCAGACATAGAATATAATAAAGAAACAAAAGGTAAGTAATGCGGTCATCAGCACGAACAGCTATTCTAAATATTCTGTGAATATTTCAAGCGTCTACTTGTTGCTGTTATTAATATCGAGCGTAAACGAGCAAAATATTGTTTTTTACTAATATTTTTTGTTATTGGTAATGGCAACAGTAATATATCAACTGTGAAAATTTAACGCATCTGACAACCACGGTTCATGAGATACAGCCTGGTGACGAACTGACGGATGGCGAAGTCTTAGTAATTGCGTCCCACGGGACACCTTTATCCTTTAGAAACGGAACTCTAAAAAACCATCATAATACAATTTCAGAAAATGATATCAAATAAACAAGAATTTAAACCAACGTAGTGGATTTACATTTTGTTTAATTTTAGAAGCACTCATTCAATACTCCCTCTCTCAGAATAATATTCCAACACAATTGAATTTGCATTCCAAATAGAACAAAATTTTGTGTAATAAAATTAGACCCTCTTAAGCGCCCTTCAAAGTATTTATCTTGGCTTTAGTTTAAAAAACTTACATAGACATACATTTCCGATACGAGTAATTTCTAAACCCTAATTCTCATTACGGTGTACACCGCTGCCAATGGCACCTAAAAAGCCAAAGACTTAACTAACGTCTCAGGGGCTTTAAATTACATTTATAATAAGCGTGAATTTGTTCTATGGTAATAAAAAAATAAACAATGAAACGCTGCGTGTCCCGGTGCGGTCAAACGTGTGGTAAATTACCTACGAATATTTCCCATACGCTTTTAAAACGTTCGACAATTGTGTGTCGGATCTATTGTTCTCTTCATGTTTTCGTTTTTATATGTAAAATTTTGTTGAGGATCTTTTTATACTACCATTTTTAACATCATAATTTATATTCAAAAAATATTTTGGTACAACCCGTCCTTGAACACCAAGACGTTAATTTCCACTTTACGACGGCACTCCGCCACGTGGTAATGTGTATGAGGGATGGGCAACTAATCCATCTCAGAACTTCAATACTGGGTGCAAGTTTTCTTTTTGTGACTGTTAGGTATAACTAACTCATCTTCGCTACAGTCGCTATTTGTAATCTTCACAATAACATACTTACACACTAAGTAGGTAACAAAATACTTACAAATAAATGAATATATTTTCGTTTGCAGTACTTGAAAAACACTTAACAGCAATTTTACTTCTCCAAAACAGCCATGACGAGGTCGAACTAATCTAGCCCGTAGCACCTACTCCGTAAATAACAAAATAAAAGTTAATTTCGTGCACGCGGCGGAGGCAATCAATCATGAATTCGTAAGGTGATTTATAACGCGGCAGCTGCATTGCCTAACTCTTTCTTGCCAAAAAGAACACCTTTCGTTTTGGTTCATACATAAACTTAACCCAGAAATCCTGGGAGTAAACAGAATCGCAAAGTTGGCAGAAAACATACTTTATGGCGCTTTTAGGACTTAGGATTGTCCTCACTAGGATATTAGAATGACGCACGCCACTATGGTACAACCAGCAACAAAATTGCAGCCAATTTGTTGCCGGCAATCGAATCCCAAACAATTTGGCGCAACCATGGTGTGCTAGTGCGACAGGGCCTGTAGTTTCATTTACAGTCTATCCTCTCTTACTGCAATTAAAAGCATCCACCAGCATCCTGAAGTAGTTTTGCTACGTGACTGACTCACCCATGCTGAAGCATGCAGGTGTCAGGAAGGCAGTCCTAATTACTGTAGTGCGTCCGTTTGAATTTGTGACCAATATAGTTAGTGATTGTAACTTATAAGTGAGCGTAAGTTACCCAAATAAATATATATCTCTCTCTCTAAAAGGCCTCCTCTGCTACTTCTCGTTTTTTATAGGCTTCAAGGTCGTCACTCCATCTCTTTCAGGGTCACGATGCTTGTTCCTACCCTGAGGCACCCCATGAGTACCTTCACTTTCAGCCGAAAGTGTATCAATAGCATTAGTAACAGATATTTTTAATGAAAATATCTGCTTTATTTTATTTTGTTTGTTTCTTCTCTCGTGTTCGTTGTGGAGTATCCGACCTCCTTGTCGTGATGTCGGGGTGTTTTGTTTGCTTTCAGCATTGTTTACATAAAGAGCAAATAAGTAATCATTACATAGTATAAAACAAAGTCGCTTTTTTTGTCCCTGTATTCCTATGTACGCTTAAATCTTTAAAAATACGCAACGAATTTTGATGCGGTTGTTTTTAATATATAGAGTGATTCAAGAGGAAAGTCAAATGTTATTATGTATAATAATATCCATTAAATAGTGGAGAAATACTGTTATTTTTGAGGTTTTTAATATCATTTTTTCCTCAGCATTACATCTAAACGAAGCCGGGGCGGGTCGCTACTTTTATTATAATTAAAACATATACTAGCCATCTCTGTTACGTTTTTGCCTATATACTACATAGAGATAGAAAATAAAAGGCCACTCCAACTTTTCTATCAACTTTCTTTCCTGATCAACTTTTTGAATCGTGAAAAAGTAATATCCATTTCTTGAAAATTTTACGCCTGCCAACCCGTCACTTTCGGGTATCAGTCTCGTTTTGTTTGATGGACGCTTAGAAAAAGGTCTGTCGGAGAAAATGGATATCGGTCAACCTTCAAGAATTCAGTGAAGGGTGCATGATATAGGTAATGAGGATATTACATTTGGTTTTTATTTATTAGGTTCCCATTAGACCTTTAAAACATAGAATGCATTATGTCACTCATCCCGGGCAAATACTAGAAACAGATTAGTCTGTTAAGTACTTAGGTACTTAAAATATCTTCTTCAATGTGGTGGACTGTCCATCATATTGAAGAAGATCATTATCAAGACTATCTATCATAGGTAAGTTGGAAATTCGGTGGCATTGCCTAAACTTGATGGTAGTACACAGCATTGAGTTGATATAACCCTTCCTCGCACTTCCTGACTTTTTAAAACAGCAATAATTTTGTTTGTCTTTTGTAAAGCGCCGTCTTACTTAATATATATATTAAAAAATACGTAATATTTTGTACTCCTTAATATTTAAGTAAGATTGAATTAGTGTTTTGTAGAACATTTGGAACAAATTAATTTAGTGAGTATATTATTATTCTGATAACGAATAAAAATTATAACTATTTAAAAAAATCAGGAAAGGTGAACGGTAATATCAACTCTATATTATGGACTACCATAAAGTTGAGCCAAATAATTATGCCACCGATTTTTTTATTTATAATCTTAATAATAATAGGCTAGCAACCGGTCATCATACGGTTAATCATACCTATCTATCATATGTAACCGACTAATCGACGCTTATTACCAAACAAAATCGTTGGTTTAATGGCTTAGGTGGCCACACAATTTCATAGTTATCAAACATGTAACTCCTGTCATTACAACAGTTATTCATAGCAATTATAATAATTATGTCCTATGTAATACAATCGTATTAGGAACAATCAACGAATTCCTTAGTCCACTAAATGTCTCTTTGTTGCCGATACCCAATCATCATGGATTTAAGCGACAAGCTTTTAAATAACTTGGCCATTAGGCTGATTGCAGGCAATTTCCACCATTAAAAAGTTTGAAATTGTAGGTACTGATATAAAACCAGTGACGATTTATGGTACCTACTTAATAGAAGATTTCAGATTTTTTGAGATTTATAAATCTAAGTGGAAATTATTCAACTTAAGTTGGACGGAGCTCAAAGTCATAAATAGACAACTTGCATACACACTTGGCAACTATTTAAGAGTATATTATTTATTATGGCACTTTATTATTATTTTAATGTATTCATATCTTTATTAGCTAATTCTGTCCCACTGCAGAGCAAAGACCTTTTTAATTTTCTTCCACTCTTCCTTGTTCCCAGCCGGTTAGTGCCACTATTTTAGAAATAAATCCGCTACGTGTATATCATTGTCTGACGATTTCTGGGTATATTATATAACTTAAATATACAAGTTAGTGACATCGTAACGAAAACTTCGGGGCATTATTCAGACAATGATTCTGAGTTAGTATCATGTGGAATTTCCGTCGAAAAATTCATGCAATTTTTGTGTTTTCAAATTATTTTATATTCTTTACTTTTTATACTTTTATGGCAAAAGGCTCGCCCCCAATTACATGGGACTTAAACATAGCTGGCGAGGAGTGGTTGTACTATTACACTTCTGGTGTAACGGGCGGAAAACAAGTATTGTTTTATATATTAATAAACTAATCTCAGCTGAGACTGCCCTTAAGATCATGCTCAAGTCTCTGTTTTTATATGAGAACTGTCACATTGACATGATCTTGAGGGCAGTCTCGAAGCTGAGATTAGTTTATTAATACCACCCTTAGTTATTCTTAAGGTCCTGTCATGTATGGGTATTGTGGCGTGATGTAAATAATAAATAAATACAGGTGACAGATTGCCAGTCCTGCGTCTATTAGGTATAAGATAGGTGACAGCATTCAGTATCGTCGCCCTAGCGTTATCCGGTTCCTACATGGTTCACTTATCTAAGCTAAAAATTAGACTGCTCCGGATTTTGACAGAAGCTTGTCTCTAAAGAATAAAAAATACCTACCTAATTTATCGTCATGTAGACTAAAACACGTTACGTGGTCATAGTTTTAAATTACAACTAAGTTTCATTACGTTTCGTAATTCACAAAATGTCAAGTAAATTATATAATGATAGTTCCAATTGATATTACTTACGCGTGAATATCATATGATCTTCGTAATAGCTATGTCTACTCAAGTGAATTAGTAGTGTAATGTAATATCATTCTATTTGAGTCTCAAAAAGTGTAAATAATTATGTATAAAATAATTACATAGTTACACATTTTCAAACAAAAAGAGCCACATTGTTATTGAAAATTATTCTCCTCTCAAGAAAGCTTAATGTTCCTTATTAATCTTTTTCGTTAAGAAGCGTGCGTTATTTTGTTATTTATCGGATGGTCGGGCGTTATTGCCACCTTCATTAATCTCCTGGATTCTTGAAGGAAATCCCGCAAAAAGCATTGTTACCCTTAATGATAAATGTTGGATCCTGTTTTGTCCCTTTCTTCCCCGTGTCGTCGTCCCCTTCGCCGTTTTTAAGGTAACTGTAATTTATCTATGAATTGTTCCGGACACTTTTATCTTTTCTTTTGAGGTTGGAGTTCGGATGTTCGGAAAGTGTGCTGCAGACTTTCCCATGATCTCCAACCGTTTGGAAAACGTGCGGATCTGAGTAGAATAAAAATGTTATTTTGGTACAAATATAAACATACGGAAGTCTATTGAAGTTTTTATTTCTCATACCCTGTGCACAGAACGAAAAAGGTAAGTACTACGTACCCAAACAAAAACATATTGTAAACTGAATAAAGAATAATAGGCCAGAAATTCCCTTACTATCATTTATAATTAAAAAGGTATATAGTATATAACACGTTCGCAATTCAAACTAGACCTCAACCCCACTAATTGCAGTGACTACGCGCCATCCTTCTAGAATGTTCCCATTACGTTAATCGATGCCATTCCCCCCTGAATGGGACGCTACAAACACAGCAGTTAGCGACCGCCGATCCTCCCGTCCATGAACCGATTACGATGCATAATTTCACGTTTTGTTCACTGTTTCCTACAACAGAGACTTTAGTGATATACTGGTTATTTACAAGGGTTTATTTACACCCGCATTGGAGCAGCGTGGTGCAGTATGCTCCATACCCCCTCCGGTTGATTGAGGGGAGGCCTGTGCACAGCAGTGGGACGTATATAGGCTGTTTATGTATGTATGTACTTTCTACATAATCATTTGTCGTGATATCGTTTTTCAACATTGCCTGCAATTAAGTACAAAAACGATAAGAGAAGGGTTCCGTACCGTTAACTAGGCAAACAACAGTAAGTACACAAAAATAAGCCAAAATGTGGTAATTTATGGTAGCCTCCCTTAAATATTTGTTTTATTATGTTTTTAGTTTTGGTAGTACGCGACAACAGAAATACATAATTATCATGTGCGAAAATTTTAACTACCTGACTATCGCGGTACATGAGATATAGCCTGATGACGGACAGATGGACGGACAGCGGTGTCTTAGTAATAGGGTCCCGTTTTTAGCCTATGGGTTGGGAACCCTAAAAAGAACCCACTTATTTTTTGTATTTGATTATCATCTCACGAAATGATAAAGTGGCAATACAGACTTGAGACAAACTTATTTAGCAAATGCCCATTCATTCCACGGCTTGAACATCTGAAAATACCTCTTCCGCGCATTGGGAGGTGGCCTGTGCACAGTGGTAGGACATATATATTATTATACCTACAATGTTTATGTACCTATTATATATGGAATGTAATATCCTCAGTTACTGCCAAGGGTCGCTTCCTACCAAACAAAAAATAGTATGACACAAAAATCTGAATAAACGTTTCTTCTGACGCATAATTAATTGAGTTTTAAATGAGAATAATTAACAAAATGGTCTGTGGTTGTTTCCTTGAAGAAATAATCTGTTAATGCCCTGCTTTTGTCTTCATTAGAAGAGAAAAATTATAAATATTGCGCTTAGATGAAAAAAAATATTCCACATGTTTTGGAAGGTTTCCGTGATAGGAGTTTTTATCGCTATGCGAGGATTCTTTCCACTATATGAAAGACATTTTCACAGACTAACTGTTAATTATTTTTAATTATTTACCTACTTAATAACTGCTGCCATGTGAGCCATGTCAGGGGCCTTTGGAGGCTCAATAGTAACCCTGACACCAGGGTTGATGGGGTTGGTAATCCACCTCACAATCCACACGATAGAAGAAGAAGACTGCTGCAGTAAATGTATCATCATTAAAAACAATGCATAAAGTCACTTACACGAGAAAAGGTCTTAAAAAGTAATTACAAATTACAAATGTTCACTCGCACATCATTGAACTATTAAATAATAGATAGGTATACTTACTCAAAAAAGCTAAAAAAAAAAACATAAAAACGACAATTACAAGAAATTACCTTTCTTAAATGTAAGTCCCCGACGTGGATACTACCTATATAAGTAGATATTCTGTTTGTTTCAAGGAAAACAATAACGGATTATATAAAAAATATATTTCCTAACTCGCCTACTAGTACGGGATCGTATTGTAATAATATCTCACATACTTTTAGTACACACGTAGGGCTGGATTTCAGGTTGTCTATGAATCAATATGATTAACTTAACATTGAAGCCTAATACCACAAAGCGACTAGACATCTACAGTCATGACTTGAGCAGTATAATGTACCCACTTTAGGACTCTGACGCACTAACATATTTGACATTTTAGTGAGACTTACAGTTCAATTTGTCAAAAAAGTTAATGTGAAATGGTACCAAAGTGTATACATATTAATGCTCGTGACCGTACTTCACCATATTGACCGTGTCGCAAAACATAAAGTATTATAATTAGCTATGATAAAGTGACATTAAAAATCTCAATTCAGTGGAATTAAAACAGTCATCCCATAGGCAAATTTTAGGGAGTAATTTCACAAACTCGTTTCATAAAATTTGCTCAGTTCTATTAAAAAAGTTTTTTTTGCAACTCCATGAACAAATTTTAATTAGGCACCACGCCGTTTTAGAAAAAGAAAGTGGGAGCGGAAGTGATTATTACACCACTTAAAAAGAATACAAATTTTCCGTAAGTAATTTTATGACAGCCTCATCTTGAAAGAGAAAAATAATTAGTCATGTTTTAATAATAATTAAAACTTCGAGAACTACAGATGCTTTATTATTCCGTTGCTTCTAAAGTAAAGTTAAACGTGGAAGAAAATGAGGCTATAACAACTCAGTGTTAGGTACCCAAACTCAATGTCAATTATTATCAACTAAGTATTTTACTTTAGAAACTTATTAGTAAATCGTTGCAGCAGGGTCTGAATATAGAATAAATAATACGTACAGAACGGTAACGCTCACTTTTAGAGGCTACTGCTGTCTACTTGTAAAAATGTAGATTCCTATGATCTATAACGATTGATTCAGCTAGTGAAGTTCTCAAAAACAATTAAACTTAAAACATCAGGGAAGGCGTGTCACTCGTACGCTTTGGCAGCAAAAACTGGCTTAAACTCCAATCAATTTAAGGAGAATCAGAGAAGAATAGAATTAAAAAGAGATCCAATTAAATGCATCCAAGCCAGAGTGTCCGAGCAAAATAAATGGCCAACGGAAGAAAATTGCTTTATTTTCCTTAACTATCCTCTATTCACTGAATAGAATAACTCCATATAAATTGCGATGCGTTTTGCTGGGCTTTCAGTGTCATTTTTTATTTATGAATATGAAATTGTTCACTTTTTTAAATACAACTTTAAAAATAGTCAATTTGCAGTCAAAATCGCCGATAAATTTATATAGTACTGTGGTATTTGTGATGCGTTTGAAAAATAGCGACACTTAACATAAACTGTGGCGAGATTTGATCGTGAATAGGACAGTTATTCTGTCTGAAAAACAATAAAAAATAAAATCTTTTCCAGTTTCCTGCATATTCAGTTATCGTCTATTACGTTTATACACGGTCCTACTCACGAATATACTCAAATCATTTTTATTTGCTTTATTTCAAATTATACCCAAAAGCTATGTGGCGAAAATAGCCTTAGGCAGTAAGGCCGCTTTTTGTACCATTTATGTGATTACGATTTTATGATTTTAAGTGTGAGGAGCTCGGTGGCGCAGCGGTAAACGCGCTCGGTCTGCGATTGTTGAAGTTAAGCAACTTTCGCAAAGGCCAGTCACAGGATGAGTGACCATAAAAAAAGCTTTCATCTCGAGCTCCTCCGTGCTTCGGAAGGCACGTTAAGCAGTTGGTCCCGGCGTCATTAGCAGTCGTTAATAACCATCAATCAGCACTAGGCCCGTGTGATGGTTTAAGGCCCGATCTCCCTATCCATCCATAGGGAAGGCCCGTGCCCCAGCAGTGGGGACGTTAATGGGCCGATGATGATGATTTTATGTACCTACTGTTTCTTTTGGCGCTATGAAGTCCTTTTGTATTATTATACAAACAAGATTTTCACTCAGAATTTGCTCTTGGAATCCGCACTCGACCACATAAATGCATGCTTCAATTCCCCTGCGGATTAAGACAGCTAAGCAAATATTCCAGTGGCAAAATTCCAGGGATCCTTTCCTAAGGAGAGGGCTTATTAATTTCATGGAATTCCGATGTCCTGTACTTTGAAAACAGGTAGACGGAACAAAAGGTCATTCATTATTTTGAAGGGTTCGTCTTGTTACCTAAATTTTGCATGAGCGTGTCTTGTAGTAGGGTTGCCAGAATTCGTCTGATAGTCTACAAATCAGATTTCTATGCTGCGGAAGCCACACATACTAAAATAAGTAGGTACGTAGTTACAAGAGCTGTATCAGAGTCCTCAAGCGACCCTAAGATCGGGGGGGGGGGGGGGGGGTGACGTCGGCTATCGCTAAATTCCGCCCACACGTAAGAAGTAGAACCGCTTCAATTTATAAATTAACTTGTTACTTTTCCGACGTACATTATAGTCTTAATCATAAACACGCAACACGCTTCACTTATTTTTCAAGTATTTTCAAAACCAAAAAGAAGTTTTAGACTTCATTGGAGCGTAACTATCAGAAGATAGAACTCGCTTTCCAGTCTAGTGAATCTTTTAACTTGAATTATTTGCTGATTTGGAAAATTTCAAAACTATTGCTCCCCTATGAAGTGTCACGGCCTTTTCTTTGTATTTCAATGAAGAGGCTATGAACTTTCAAACTAGCTATACACAAAACTTGATGAGAATTGAATATTTCAATATTTATTTGGATTTGAGTATAAATCAATTACAAGTGTTTCGATTGTCCTAACAAATAGAAACTCACAACAAAAGATAAACTCGACAAATAGACAAAAAAGAAAAAAAACCTAGTAATTGGAAAAAGGAATGGTATAATTACACTTAAATACGTAAGTGTATACCTACGTACTTCATTTCCTATTTTTTAAATTGTTCGCACGCATCGCATTGGGTTGGCGCGCAGTTTGAAAAGAATTTGCGTTTTGTTTTCATAAAGTTGACGCAAAAAGATGGTGCGTTTCGTTGCCATTTACTGTATTGGTTATTGTAGGTATTGGCGGGAATGCCAGGGAATTGATGCTCTATGGCCGAGGCTTTTTGGCGGGAATGGAAACGGGAAGGTTGCTTTCTTCATTGAATAATCTAAATAATCAATACAAAGTGGTGTTTTGTGGTTAATGATCGCATTAAGTTAGTCGGAAAACATTCGCGATAGTGTTATTATATCGGAATATTAAATAAACGAAGTGTACCTATCTATTTTCGCTTGGTGCCAACAAGCCTTTCAAGTTATGAAGCCATAACTCGAAAGTTTATGCGGACTTTTGAGTTAATTCGTTTGGGGTTCAGAGTAGGAGTCTGCTCCGAGTGTGGGGGCTTAGGTTTCATCATTCATTGTCATCACCTTTCGTCATTTAATTATTCATAATCATTAAAAAAATACATAAGACAATGCTTTTTGGGAATAGTTCCCTTTGCCTTGCTCTTCGGGGAAAACCAAATGAAACAAAGCTCTATGGCCGAACTCACTGACATACTTTATAGTATGTCATTGTATTTATTGTATTGTATTTTGTGTGTATTTCTTTATAGAAATAGACTTATAATTGCTAAGGATGTTTCTGAAAAAGCGTCCGAACCGTGTTTGTAATTGTACGTTTACATTAAATTATATACGTAATGTAAGTTCGTTTTCTCAAATTAAAATGTTATGGTTGTTAAAATAAGGCCCTGCGCAGACGACAGACTATCCGTGACGCACTTATATGCAGTAATGCGCCGGACTTTTTGCGCGTCGTGTGCGTTACTGCATATAATTGCATAGGTTATATTTTCACAGACTAAAAAGTGCGTCACGGATAGTCTGTCGTCTGCGCAGGGCCTATGGAACAATATCGGTTGTAAAGTGCGTCGTCATTACGTCCATTGCGACTAAATGTGATCATGACACGCCGTCGCTTAATGACAAAATGCGCCGCTGACAATGTTTTTACAGAGAGTGGTACCAAGTCTTATAATATTTATTTGTTTTCTTTGTACGAGGTCAATGTCGAAACTTTTGAAATGTTCATTATTTTATGCCAGGCACTGCAAATAGTTTTCTTGAAGCAGTAAGAAAGGTAAAGATAGATTGCTAACCAGCAGTTAACAGCTGATCAACCCATCACCCATGCGACAGTATAAAATCCCCACCCCGCATCAATTTTTGACCCTTCTGGAAATATAATCGTGAGCATAATTTGTATTCAAATTATTTAAGCACAACTTTCGAACAAGCTAACTTGCCCTTTATCGTAGGAAATTGATAGTTAATACCCTGACTCTGCATGCACGGTAGATAACTAAGTTAGATTGCAGTCAACTATAGCACGATATGGTTGGGCAAATGGAACATAAATAAACCGGAATAGTTCAATCTGTGGTGCAAAATTATGAATGGGTGTAACAGAATTTTAGGAAATGATTTTATATTTGTGTTTACAGCTGCCTGTATAGCTGCAGGGCATGTAAAAAGCGACTAATATATTGTTGTTCACTCCAAAGTGATGCACACACCCTAGACGCACCATACAAAAGTGTCTTCTCGTGTGTCGTCTAACGTGTAAGTTCGAGCGAGACAGATAGTCGGCGCTCCCTTTTACTCCTCAGTGGCTTACGGCCATTTGAGACTGAAGTAAGCCCCAGAGGTGGTGGGCTAAATCTAGTGTAGAGTACCGGTCACGAGCATCAATATGTATACACTTTGGTACCATGTCACATTACTTTTTTTGACAAATTGAACTGTAAGTCTCACTAAATGTCAAATATGTAAGTGCGACAGAGTCCTAAAGTGGGTACATTATATTGCTCATGACTGTACACCTTTTGTATACTGCCATGATTTGGCTCGCCAACACACCATCACTCTGTACAGGCAGACCGTCCTGCATTGGCTGACTGTTTGTCTTGCTCTGTATTCAGATGACGTATGCGCCCGAGACAAGGATAGCTATATCAATACACTACATCTAGTTTGGCACCAGATACAAATTAGTGCGGGGGGTTACCCTTCTATAAGTAAGTACGTAGTATTACACTTTATTCTATGCCCAAACACAAATCATAAAGAAAAACTTTATAGGTTTATTTGTGAGAAAAAACTGTGAACATTCTAATCCACACGGTTCGTGGTATATTTAACTGTTCACAATCAAACTTCAGCAGTTTGTTCGGTGCGGGTTCCGTAAACACACCTGTCAGAGTGGTCACGAATTGAAAACCAACTGCCGGTAGACATGCGAAGATCGAAAGCGGGCTTTGTAAACGCATACGTACCTATAAGAATCATCATGGTCGAGTGGTAGGTAAAATTCGCCAAATTACTTCCACGCTAACGGCCTCTGTGGTCAAGTGGTTGAGCGTTGGGCTCACGATACCGAGGTCCCGGGTTCGAATCCCGGTGGGGACACATCACAAAAATCACTTTGTGAACCCTAGTTTGGTTAGGACATTACAGGCTGATCACCTGATTGTCCGAAAGTGAGATGATCCGTGCTTCGGAAGGCACGTTAAGCCGTCGTCGGTCCCGGTTACTACTTACTGATGTCAGTTAGTAGTCGTTACATGAACCATGTCAGCCTTTGGCGGCTCAATAGTAACCTGCTGACACCAGGGTTTGCTGAGGTTGGTAATCCACCTCACAACCCACATGGTAGAAGAAGAATTCCACGCTACGAATAGACTTGACCGGTCACCTATCGTCCCCTTGTAGTGAAAACCAAGTAAGCGCCATTCCGATGTGATTTTTGCTAAAAAACCAAACAAGGTTTAAATAATAAGTGAGAGCCTTCAGCGCTCCCCATTTGTCCGGCCAAGTAGTTAATGCCATCTGCGGCAAATGTACAATAAGTCACGTAAAAAAAAGAAAAAAAAATCTTTTTTTACTCGGAATAAAATAAATTAAAAGAAATAGAGGTTTTGGTGATGAAAATCGGCACCAGAATCAGATTTTTTTAAAAGGCGCTTATATGGTTTTCACTGTAAGCCGACGCTTTGTCATCATATTTTATTACAACGGCCTTTGTAGTCCACTGCTAGGAGTGGTGCGGTCATTTCACAAAATTCACTTTGTGATGTCTATTTCGGGAAAAAATAACAGGTTGATTTCCTGATCGTCCACAAGTAAAATTATTTTTGCCTCAATATTGTTTATCAGGTATCATCATCCCGTCCCCATAAAAAACTGCTTTTATTTGACCTTTGCAGTTTTTTAATACTATTTCTACAATCCTATGATTGCGGGGTTTGTAAATGTAAAGTCTAGAAATCTCGGGATCAGAAAAAGCTTCGGAATTAAAATTTCTACAGACAACCCTTACGAAAGAAGTGTTCATTATTCTTATCTTAGGACTTCGTATCAGTAAGTACTTAGTACCTGCAAGTTGTTTTCTGATTACTTACCTACTCGTGCATTTACCTACCTCGTGGCATGAGTTTATGTAGTAAGTAAGTAACTATTGTACCTACTTATCTATTAGCTTTCCGCCCAAGACTTTGCCTGCGTGGACTTTGGTTATCGCGCGCGCCACGTTTTTCTATCCCCTTTTCATCCTCTCAGGACGTGACTTCTGGGATAAAAACTATGCTGCTTTCTTCTTTAGGTCACAGATTATCTTTATTAGAAATTTTATCTAAATCAGTAAGTAACATACAGACAGGCAGATATACTTACCATCGCATTTATAATAGAACTGAGTTGCATTCCAACAAAGCAGATATTAAATTTGTGTATGAAGGAGCACAGCGTTGATTGAAGAAGAATTTAAAAACAGCTGCTTCCACCAAGGCTGTGTGTTTCGCAGAACATAATGTTAGTATGAATTAATAAGCGTATTATAATAAACCTATTTCTTAACAAAAATAGTTATTTTATTTCAGAAACCTTTTAACAAGTAACGTACGTTCTATATAAATTAAGTCATTATTATTTTTTGCATTGTTCTATTTGTACGACCCTGTAAATTAATGTGAAAGAGCTGTAAATTTTATTTTATAGTTCATGCAAATAATATACTTATTCAGTCATAAAAGTTAATAATAGTTTATGTATGCCGTATTTGTGCTGTGAATATTTTATAATGATGAACCCTTATTCTACGTATACGAACTGGATGAAAGTAAGTAATCGAAACATTTTATTTACTGATTTTAATACTAATACTGTATTTTTTAGCGATGCGGCTCATCACCTATCATTGGTACTCAAAAATTATATAAGTACCTACTTAAGTACCACCTACACATGTCATAAATTTTACATTTTTCGATGTATATTGTCTGTTATAAAGGTGTTTGCATTGCATAGAAATAACAACAAAAAATATGAAGAAAACAAAAGATTTGCAAGACAGTTCATCGAGCTTTATAAAAGCGTATGGGGAATATTCGTAGGTAATTTACCACCACACGTTTGGCGTCACCGGGACACGCAGCGTTTCATTGTTTATTTTTATTACCGGGGACCAAATTCACGCTCAAATAAATGTGAAGTAAAGCCCCTGGGACGTTAATTAAGTTCTTGGCTTTTACGGTCCCTTTGGCAGCGTGTAGCCCGTAATGAGAATTAGGGTTTAGAAATTACTCGTATCGGAAATGTTCATGTGTACATTTTTTAGCCTCAAGCCAAGATAAATGCTTCAACGGAAGCGTAATAGGACCTTATTTTGTAAAACAAATTATTATTGTTTTGTTTGAAAGGCAATTACAAATTGTATTTTAAAATTATTTTAGGAAAGAGAGCGTTCAATGAGTGTTTGTAAGTACAGTATGCTCTCGACTATATCCTAATGGAGGTAGTCAGACGTACATTCTTCGCAAGATGAACTAAGTATCCACACATCACCGAGTCTTACGATAAGATGTTTACTCTTCTTCTTTCGTGTGGGTTGAGGTGAATTACCAACCTCATCAACGCTGGAGTCAGGGTTATTATTGAGCCGGCAAAGGCCCCTGACATGGCTCATGTAACGACTACTTACTTACATCAGTAAGTAGTAACCGGGACCAATGGCTCAACGTGACTTCCAAAGCACAGATTATCTTACTTTTTGGACTATCGGGTGATCAACCTGTAATTTCCTAACCAAACTAGGGATCACAGAGTGATTTTTGTGATATTTCTTCACCGGGATTCGAACCCGGGACCTTTGGATCGTGAGTTCAACGCTCAACCACTGGACCACAGAGGCCGTGAATGGAGATGTTTACTTGTTTAGATTCTAAAACATTATCCATTGTTAATACATTTAGGTTTTAGAAACATACTAGAAATCATTTTTATAAAGGTAAGTACAACAGCAGAGACCGATCTATGTTCTATATAGTCCTCCCATGCTTCTGTTTTTGAACACAGTTTTAATTGGAAAGCTGACCAAAATATCACAATATATCAGTATACAGTTCCGTCACGCATAATGTAACCTCGGCTACATTTTACAGTAACATTTCATTCACGCCTGAGCAATGACACCGCAGAGTGACTCGTTTCAATCGTGCTGTCCGTTTTGGGTGTGTCACGCGAATAAATCGACTATTACCTTTCCACATAATAGAATATTATCTCTCCAATCCCGTAAACTCTGATTGCCTTTGTTGTCATTGTAACACATTATAGAATTCCGGTGGGGACATATCACAAAAACCACTTTGTGATCCCTAGTTTGGTTAGGACATTACAGGCGTATCACCTGATTGTCCAAAAAGTAAGATGATCCGTGCTTCGGAAGGCATGTTAAGCCGATGGTCCCGGTTACTACTTACTGATGTAAGTGAGTAGTCCTTACATGAGCCATGTCCGGGGCCTTTGGCGGCTCAGTAATAACCCTGATACCAGGGTTGATGAGGTTGGTAATCCACCTCACAACCCACACGATAGAAGAAAGAAGAACTGGTCAGTTAAATTCAGTGCAGAGTTTCATTGATTCGAGTTTTCATCAAGTTGCCATTTTGTGTTCTACCGTTACGGCTTTAAAGGGATATTTTCGAATCGGCGTTGAAGCCGTATTCTGTGAAACTTACGTTTGAGTGCAGAAGACGGTTTCAATAAATACGAGTATCCTATTTTTTTTGTCTCCTACGATAATGATGTTACTTAAAATTATAACCTTTTTCTATCAATTGTCATGTATTTCACCTTTCTTCAGGATTTAAAATATTTTATGTATTTGTGAATAAAATCGCGTCTATTTATGTTCAAGTCAACTTTCCTGATGGTATCAGATGAAATAGTGATACTGATTTTCTTTATCTACAGAAAAATGTTCGGAATGCAAGTTACTTATTCTACGAAGCGTCTAGTGACAAATCGTTGTTTAGTCTACTCTACTGACAAATTGATTTCCATCAGGCAGAATCGAATGAATTCTATTGAATTTAAAACAGGCCAATTTTCTTATTGGCTGAAGCTAAAACTGGGTTTAGATCTTATGAATAAAAAGTTATTCCAATCTTAAACTTTTAAAATTTTAAATGGAAATCTTTTGGAATGGAATTTGTTTTTCAAATGGATTAAGAAAATAAATGCTTTATACAAAGTGCTTACAAAGGTCGTATTTTAGTAATTGTACCAGGTTTTTAAATAAATAAAATAATGTAAACATTACAAGCAGGTAATTGTTTATTGCCTGACTAGTCAGATTTTTATAGGTATTTGTAATAAAAAAATGTATTTTTCACAAAGGTTAAAGCAAGTCATATCGAATATTATCCATACCATGCTGCAGGTTTCAAATCCAGCAACTGTCAGTACTCATTACATCATCACGATTTAACATATCGAAAATCCGTATTTTAGATTCTGAAATTATTCCAACATTAAAAATGAACGCCCTGAAGGCTCATCAATACAGATTTGTTTACAGTATTTGCATGCAGAAAGCCGAGCTGTCCATCAGTGAATAAACAGAGGACTTTTTGAAAGGGGACGAAAGTAACAAATGGAAAACAGAAAATTCTCGTTTGCAAGAGAAACTGTCCAAAATAGCACTCTGAAAAGCCGACTCAACAGCTTCCAAATCCTGCCTATCAATTGTTAACAAGTTGTAGCCTCTATTCCTAAACGACAGCAGAAATGTGCAAAACCAGACTGCTTTAGTAACAAGAAAATTTTTCGATTACATAAAACATAAACAGCCTATATACGTCCCACTGCTGGGCACAGGCCTCGCCTCAATCAACCGGAGGGTGTATGGAGCATACTGCTCCATAACAAAGACATCCGAAAATCTCCAACAAATAATTTCGACAAATCATGTCCTATTGAACTATATTTTCAGCAGAAATCCACATTTTGACGAAAATATTTTTCTGCTTACTAGTTATCTGAAACTCGACGGGTGACGCAAAGGTATGATTCAAACTTAGAGGAATTCTGCTGTCACAAACTACATCTACGCTACATAATATGAATTTACAGAGCACGTAATTAATACTACTAAAGAAGAAAGTACTTATCATTATTATGCCGGTTGGATTGGTGATTGGCTAAAGACTAACAACAATCAGCCAATAGAATTTTTGATAGATAGATACTTAATGGCCCCGATTCCTGCAGACATCTCTTAATTTTACTTTAAGTTATACCTGTCATTTTCTTATCCGCCGAAAAGGAAAGGGACGGATGATTGACAGCTCTTAATTTTAGGAAGAATGAGTAAATAAATGAATAACCCGGGCGAATTTTTAGACGGTTGTTTTAGATTTGTGCTTAAAATTGACGTGTGTTCCATAAATTTTATGCTTGTCGATTACCCGTCCCTTTCCTTTTCGGCGGATAAGAAAATGACAGATATAACCTAAAATAAAATTAGATGGTATTTACAGGAATTAGCACCAATATGTAACATAATATGACGTTATTGCATACTAATTAAAGCGACTCTAATAATAAAATGGTAACTGAACCTGATTTGAATCTGTGCTCTTTCGTTGGCTGGGACTCCGAAAAAGCCAGGACATAGAAAATAACGAGGCAGAGCGTGAAAATCTAGAAGCTGTGCCTGGATTCTGAGGTAGTTTAATTTTATTTGAAGTTCTCTTTGGAATTTTAAATATCCTAAAAGAATATTCGACAAAATGTTGAAACTCTTTACAGAACATTCACTTACATCATCTTTCATCAACGATTTGAAATATGCACATTATTTATGGTGGAAAGACTTGAATAGTGCTAAGAATATGTTATGAGTCTTACTTTAAGTTATTAGTCCATGTTACATAGGCTATAGACATAGGTATCAACTTGCGCTCAATCAAGTGGCTCATCTAAATATATTGTAATCCCTACTAATATTATAAATTCGAAATCAACTCTATCTGTCTGTTAGACTAGAACGCTAAAATTACGAAACTGTTTTTATGAAATTTGGTAAGTACAGAGATAGTTTCGACCTTAGGAGAACATGGGAATTTGTTTTTATTATTATTTAGGAGTAGAATAAACAAAACATAACATAATAAATACTTTATTGCACACACACGAAATACAAAACAAAAGAGAAATAGAGTACAATAGGCGGCCTTTTTGATAAATAGCAATCTCTTCGTAGATAGAAGTCGGTTTATCTTACAAAATATCCGGATAAAATGGATCTAAATAATCTGATAAGAAGTCGCTCACAATTTGTTATTGAGTAAAAAACAAAATCACATCAATTACTTTCTTTTGTATGACAAAAGTATTTGTCATATTTGACCAACGTCATGGTTATTTTTGTATGGAAAATTGTTCTGCTACTAAAAATTCTTTGTCAATTGCGTCGCAGTTTCTAATCCTGGAAACAGTCCATCGGTGCTGTTTTTGCAACTGCAGCTTAGCCTGAAACTGCTCTGTACCATAAGCCTTTCGCAAAGCGTAACTAAACGCTGAAATCAAATCAAACAGCGCCGACCGACTGTGTAAATCGAGAATAGACCGCGGTTAGCAGGGTAACGGGAGGATTCGTGAGTCCCAAAGGGGGCCGGACGAATTTATGTGGCCTACATAAAAAAGTGGGATTTATGTACTTTTCAACTGTAAGCAAAGGAATTTGTTTGAATTTCTAGAGGTGAATTTGAAATCGAAAATTAGGCGAGGTTTTGTTTGGTTTTGCGGACCTGTTTATACTATTCGCCCATTTTAATATTTTTGAACGTATTGTAGTAGTAGGTAGAAATATAAATAATTATTTCCGCGTTACAGAGCACCTAACTATAAGGCTACACGGAACCCTTCCGCTAGCAAATGTTTTTAATAAAACCCTAAAAATATACTCTAACAAGGAAATGTTATAACCTGAAACACAGGCTAACCTGGGCCCTGAAACGGCCCAAAGCGGTTCGAATGACCAACGCCTGTGCGCGGCTCTCACGCATGCAGACACACGCAAATTGGATTACCGTTGACTGCCGAAAGGACTAAAATGTTGCCAACGCACAAATTGCTTGTGCGAGGTTAATAGCTGAACGGCACAACAAATGAAAGGCGGGTGACAGTGTAAACGCCGGATTTGGAAACCGAATAGTGGTTGGCACATAAATCAAAAGGACGAGCCTATTTCGTTCCACGTCCTCATTTCCTCAATTTACTATTGACAACTTGACGGGGAAAACTTGCCGACTAATTCCAGGCGATATTTTGGAACAAAACTGAAGGTTGGCAGCTATTTATACCTCTATAATAATTTTAGTTCTAACAACTTAATTACGAGATATAAGTATTGCTTCTGAAAAGTCATAATTACAAGCTGCAATAAAAATAATACCTACTTACATGTGCAGTGACTACAGAAACAGTATTTAAAGGCAAAATCAAACACATACCAAACTCGATCTCTAAAGTGTTAACGAGTCTGTCAGAAAGAGAATCAGACACGAAACCGTAGATATAAAGAAGTAATAAATATTTTGAGACTATTTTGTAAACGACATATCAAAAACACGTGGCCACATAATATTAGGACATCTATTTGCAGACCGGTCCGGCTGATAACAAAGCGTGCTAAATTAGCAGAAACCTCCAATTTGCTGCAGGGCACACATCCGCCCAAACCCTGGGCCCTCGTTGACTTCCTTCCGACCCCACTGTCCTCCGGTTGCTAAACATATTACCTCAAATGCTTCAAGTATTTTCTTTGTTCGCTAATATTGTGAGGACGGTATACCTTTTGCATTTCTGAGAATTACGGAGCTTATGCTTTAGGCAAATATTCTACATAATTATATTAACGAGCATGTAGTGAGTTCCGGAGGCTGAAAGAAACGGCACTACATACTATCTACAGAGTTGTTTCATTGCACTCTCTAGTTTTTCTGTAGTATGACTTTACAAGTATTTATTTATGAAAAAGAAAAACGATTTAATAAAAATATACATGATGATGTCCTCCTAGAAGTATCTGTCGACGATACTTACCGAAAAAATTACACAAATAAAAATACAAAAAAAAAATAATAGAAGTCGAAAAATGACGAGTACGTGTGTACTTAATATTGTAGCTTTACAATGAAAACCACGTCAGCGAGTGTTTGAAATTCATTACTCGTATGTGATTTTCTTCAACTAAACCTCGATTTCTTTCAATCGATTTCAATCCGGGTAAAAATTTATACTTACCAAAATTTTACCTGAATTGAAACAAACGTGTCCATTGCGAAGTTTTGTTAGCAAATATTATATCAGGTTTTCACTAAGGCAACGACGTAGGTACTACCTACCCATTTCACATACAGACAGAACCCTCAGATTTCTACTTGCTACGAAACTGAGACTTCGGATTAACTGTAATCAGTCTTTATCCAAATAAATATCAATACTTAGGTAGGTATTCTATCAATATTCCAACATCCATCTCTTTCCAAATTGATTTCTTAAGTAGTTCGAACATCTAACCTCAACGAATTGGCACCTACCTAACTATAGCTGTTGTACCTTGATAGCAGGCCCGTCGTGTTCGATCGCATTTATCAAAGTCCCTTCCCTAAGCAATTTCAGATAATCTAGCCGCCTTCAGTCTAAAGTTATTTACAATCAATTTCCTAGGCTATTAAAGCGGTATGAAAACAAGTGAATAACGTATATACCTAGCAGTGTAACATTTTACTAACCTGGTATTACGCTATTATTGGCGTCTAGTTTAGTTGAGGCTTCAAATTATCGCTATCGAAGTTGTTTGTGGAATAGGGGCTTTTATTCCAAAATGTACGTCGGTATTAGGTTACTTTTTCATTAGCTACGAATATTGTTCGTTTAAAATAAGAGGTTAGTTTTTAAATGAAAACCGATCGATGTTTGTTTTATTGTCTAATTATAATGGAATCCAAACACACTGGCTCTGAATATTTAATATGCCTTGCCAATGGATAGAGACTCAATTATATCAGTTATCTATTAGATCAGTACAGGTTTTACTGTAGAATTGAAGCTATTGATAACCCTATGGTTAATGGTTGATACTATTGTTAGCATAAAAATAGGTTGTTATTGTAAACACACCTGACGCCTATAAAAACGAGCGGATGACAGCGACTCGTTTCATTCGTTTGGCGATCGTTCACGGAGCTACATCGAGTCCTACAAGTCCTGTGTGGTTTGAAATATTGTTATTTCCTATTCGTAAATACTTTGATCCATATTAGTTTAATGTTTTGATAAAATTAATAAATTGTTATTTTAGTTACTGTTTTTTTTTTAATGTTTACCCACTTCTGCGTCTTAGATCAGAAGTGGGATTCGAACTCTCAAGCTCATTTATTTAAAAAAAAAAAAACCGCTTGCCACCTTTTTAATTTTCTTTTTGTTTTAATTACTGTGTGGAACAAAGTATTCATTGAACTTTTTTTTTGTTGTTGTTGTTGTTTGATCTTTGATTTTATTGGTTATGTCCGATCGCGACCGCAACCGCGATCGCAGTCGAGATCGAATCTCGCGGAGCAGGGCTCGACGACGCGATGAAGTTAGGAGGACACGTGGCCGGGCGCGTACTCGTACTCCTGAGCGAGAGGAGTTCCTCAATCGATTAGATACGACCCTAAACTCAATTCTTACTCGGATTAATGTGTTAGAAAATGCTGGTGTGAATAATCCGATTGCACACAATTCTACTGCGATTAATAACGACCCCATTAGCGAGAATTGTTCAAGTAGTTCCCGATCGATAGTGATTTCTCGCCCTGAAGTACGGCAATCTAAATCTGATACTGTGCTTCATAACTCGACCACAGATGTAAACAATGTTGACTATTCCGAGGTGGTTGCGAGTGCGGTCGTTAGGAACGAAAATAATTCCGAACCGAATGACACCATTGCCCGTGCAACTCCCGTGATTCCGTCTACATCTTCTACCTCCACACAGGAGTTAGTCGACGCAATAAAATCATTGAGGTCCACTCGAACGGATTACTACGTCTCCAACTTTGATCCGTCTACTCACGATATCGAGTCGTGGTGCCAGGAGGTCGAACGTGCTAAACTTACGAATAATTGGAACGATTACGAGTGTTTATCACGAGTTGCGGGTTGTCTTAAAGGTGATGCGCGGAATTGGCTTAACGAATGGACTTCAAACGATCGTACATGGTGCAATTTTGTGCAAGAGTTTAAGTCGCTGTGCCCACGTAGACTTGATTACGCAAATATCTTGTATGATGTGATGAACACTAACTCGGACAAGTACACTACATACGCAGAGTATGCCAGGCGAACGTTGATGCGACTTCGAATTGTAAAAGGACTTAGTGAGGAACTCATAATTCTTATTATTATAAGGGGGATTACCGACCCACAAGTTAGGGCTGCCGCGGCTAATGCAAATTTGACTCCTGAAAATTTGGTTTCGTTTATGTCTCTCTATGTCAAGCCTAGCCGTAACAAACCAGATATGCGCATGCCAAACACTAGGAAGCGACCAATAACTGGCGAATCATCGTCATTGTCGCAGGTAAAATGTTATGTTTGTGGTCAGCTTGGACATAAAAGTTTCCGTTGTAGTAAGAAGGCGAAATTAGATACGACTACTGCAAATTCGGACCCTGGGACTTCTAAGGATGCTAAAGGTGCGAGTAATCTAAAGATTTGCTCGTTCTGCAAGAAGCCGGGTCACTCGGAACAAACTTGTTTTGCGAAGGATAGGTCCGAACCTCGTAACAAACGTAAAGTTAATTTATGTACGGAAATGCCAAGTACCTTAAAGAAACATAGTGATCTTACAACAGCCGTTATTCAAGGTATCCCTGTTGATGTGCTGATCGATAGTGGTGCACTTAATATTTCTTTAATTTCATCGGATATACTGAAACATTTTTCTTGTCAACTCAAACCTTTCAGTTGCACCTTAAAAGGGTTAGGTAGTCAGGAAATCGTGGCGGATAGTTGTGTGACTCTTACGGTAGAGTTCAACGAAATCTCTATCGAAGCCGATTTTGTGGTGGTACCGGCGTCTTTTATGAACACTCCGATTATCGTGGGTACGGATATATTGAACCGCGATGGCGTCACTTATGTACGCACGAAAGACGCACAGTACATTACGCATTGCAAAGAGCGTCCGAAAACGGTTAGTACTGTAGTTAGTGATCAAGTTTCCATTAACACGCCCCTTCAGGGTACTGAACGCGAGGCTTTGTTGTCTGCCCTAGATGAATACTCAGAGTTTCTCATAACCGGTACCGCGGCGACCACGGTTAAGACCGGTAAGATGTGCATCAGTTTGACAGACGATACACCTGTCGCTTATCGTCCCTATAAACTTTCACACCAAGAAAAACTGAAGGTTCGTGATATCGTAACTGACTTAAAAGATAAGGGCATTATTAGGGATTCTCAGTCTCAGTATTCGAGTCCGATAATTCTCGTGAAGAAAAAAGACGGAACGGACCGAATGTGTGTGGATTACCGAGCCCTGAATCGCATCACTGTTCGGGATCGGTATCCTATGCCACTCATTGACGACCATATCGACCGTCTTGGTAAATTCAATTATTTTTCAAGTCTCGATATGGCTACTGGATTTTACCAGATTCCAATCGAGGAAGAGTCGATTCACAAGACGGGATTTGTCACACCGGAGGGACATTATGAGTTTGTCAAGATGCCCTTCGGGTTGACAAACTCTCCTATTGTTTACCAACGTATTATCAACGAGACTTTGCGAAGCTTCATAGAGGCAGGTACTGTACTGGTTTACGTTGACGATGTACTTCTTCTGAGTTCGACAATTGAGGAAGGTATAGAATTGTTGAAACAAGTGCTTAAAACACTCACGGAAGCTGGTTTCTCAATTAATTTGCGCAAGTGTTCCTTTTTGACCCAGGAAGTTGAGTATTTGGGAAGAGTTATTAAGCAGGGTCAGGTGAAGCCGAGCCCTCGCAAGGTTGAAGCATTGGTAAATTCCACACCGCCGGCTAATGTCAGGCAAGTGCGACAATTCTTAGGTTTGTCAGGGTATTTTAGGCGTTATATAGAGGGGTATTCTTCTAAAACCGCTTGTATATCGCGACTCACCAAGAAGGATGTACCTTTTATTTGGGGATGTGAGCAAGAAAAGGCACGTCAAGACATCATAACTCGACTTACTACCGAGCCGGTGCTTTCTATATTCGACCCCGAGCTATCGACGGAGCTCCACACAGACGCTAGTAGCATTGGGTATGGTGCTGTATTGGTGCAAACTCATAAGGATGGCAAAAAACGAGTCGTCGCGTATTACAGCAAGACTACGCAGGGTGCGGAAAGTAGGTATCACTCCTACGAACTGGAGACCTTAGCGGTTGTTAGGGCGTTACAACATTTCCGCCACTATTTAATAGGGCTCAAATTTAAAGTCGTTACCGACTGTAACGCGCTTAAAGCTACAGAACGAAAGAAGGACCTACTTCCACGAGTTGCAAGATGGTGGGTATATCTCCAGGATTTCACATTTGAGATCGAATATCGAAAGGGAACACAGATGTCTCATGCGGATTATTTAAGTCGCAATCCTGCTGCTGAGGTACACCACATTGTTCATTCACGTAATTGGGCTCAAATGGCGCAGGCTGCTGACGACGAAACCCAGGGACTCGTTCAACAGTTACAGGAGGGCCAACTCGATCCTCGACGCTACGTTCATGAAAATGGCTTACTATTCTATCGTTATTCCCCAATGGGAGAAGAACCGAGGCAATTGTGCTACATTCCCAAAGGGCATCGGTTGAGCCTCCTGCGCATTTTCCACGATGAGCACGGACACGTAGGCATCGAGAAAACTTTGGACTTGATTTTAAAGCATTTTTGGTTCCCCGGTCTGCGGCAATTTGTGGCTAAGTATATAGGGCACTGTCTCATTTGTATTTCCCGCAAACGTGTGCCTAGAGCTCCTCATCAACATATTACTTCTTGGCAGAAACCGGAGGCGCCCTTTGAGACAGTACACGCTGATGCTTTGGGTCCTTTACCTTTATCAAATGGGTACAAGTTCGTGCTGGTGATGGTGGACGCGTTTTCTAAATACTCCCTTCTTTACCCCATCGTTAGACAGGATACGGAGGAGCTTAAGCGGGCCGTTTCGAACATGATCTCTCTGTTTGGTGTGCCAAAATTGTTAGTGGCCGATCGGGGTCGCATGTTCGAGGCAAGAAACTTCGTCAGCTGGATCAACGAAATGGGTTGCGACCTACACCACATCACGCCTGAGATGCACCATTCCAACGGACAGGTCGAGAGGTACATAAGAACTTTGCTCAACATGATTCGTATCCAGGCTGCCAACGAGAGTGTGTCGTGGTCGGAATCCCTGTGGAAACTGCAATTGGTACTCAACATCACTAAGCAGAAAACTACCCAGTCTTCGCCTCTAAATTTGCTCGTAGGCTTGGACGGCGCCACACCAGTGATCCGGAGCCTGATCCGTGATTTGGCCGTTGACAATGCGCGGCCCAATCGTCCAGCATGGCGCGAGATGTGTAGAACCAGGGCTAGTGATTTGCTGCAGCGCAATCGCGCTCAGCAGGATAGTTATGCTAATGCGACTCGTCGCCCAGCTCGTGTGTTTCAGATCGGCGACCTTGTGTTCGTGATCAAGTACTCCCAGTCAACGGGGAAGCTTGATCCTGGAATGCGTGGGCCGTACCGAGTACAAAAGGCTCTGCGGAGTGGCCGTTATGAACTAAAGCTGCTTAGCGGGTCATATGGGAAAACCACACAGGCTGCGGCTGAATATATGGTGCCCTGGCGAGGAGAGTGGTGCCCTGAGACCTGCGCCGCTTTCTTTGAAAGTAAGTGAGCAGCCGAATCTTATTTTCTCGACGGGTATAAAAGTTGTGATTTAGATTGTCATTCTCCCTTCTGTTCCCAGTCGAAAACCTTTTTCTTCATTTAACAAAAGGCCTTCTCTTGTAGTGTCCCTCTCTATCCACTTTCATATAACTAGGTAGACATAAACAGACAGACTTGACAGACCAAATTAATTGTTTTTATTGATAATCAAATCACAATAAAACTCGCGAGGAGATGAAAGGAGGTTGTGATGGGTTGAGAACTGCGGTTCCCTCCTATATGGTGGTTGCTAGACTACACAGTCAACGCAACGTGGCAACAACTTGGTCCTGCGGGTCCTCGTTAATACATTCTGTTTGAGCGTCCTGCTGCGGCTAACGCTGGATGTATTTCTTCTTTGGCCGCGGTCATCGAAGGTTGCTACTAGTGTGGTGCTGCGGTACTACACAACATCACGAATACATTCTGTTTGAGCGTCCTGCTGCGGCTAACGCTGGATGTATTCACCTTGACTGCGGTCATGGTGGCGAAAATGCAGGTTCTGCGGAGCTTATCTTTTCGCAAAAGTTAACTAATAGAAGCTGCTAACCATGCTGTTTGTATTAGTTGGCAACGTAAGACAGTGTGTGTAGACTTGAATCTGAGACGTCTCATAGGTGTGTGTAGTAGATGAATGTGTGGAAGATTTAAGCCTGTAGAGGGATGATGGACGACTAATTTTTACGTAGAATATTATTGAAAGCGGACGAATGTTGATGATGTATGAACAAGGTGTGGAAGAGAGAGGCATAAGGTGGCTGAGGTTGCAAAAGGAAAACAGATCCTATGTTTCAGATAACGAAGTGGAAGAGGTGGCTGCCGGTCCCTCCAAAGTACCAGGCCCATCTCCGGCCCTGGACTCATCCTCGGCACCAGAATATAATAATTTGAGCGATGACGAGACAGCTTCCAACGTAACGGCTTCGGAACTACTGGCTCAGGATGCTATCGACGAATTACTCGACGTTAACGCGGTCGAGGACGACGCGGAATCAGGAGAGGCCGTGTTAGCATAAAAATAGGTTGTTATTGTAAACACACCTGACGCCTATAAAAACGAGCGGATGACAGCGACTCGTTTCATTCGTTTGGCGATCGTTCACGGAGCTACATCGAGTCCTACAAGTCCTGTGTGGTTTGAAATATTGTTATTTCCTATTCGTAAATACTTTGATCCATATTAGTTTAATGTTTTGATAAAATTAATAAATTGTTATTTTAGTTACTGTTTTTTTTTTAATGTTTACCCACTTCTGCGTCTTAGACTATTATCAACCATGGTATTCTATAAGAAGATCAGGTATGCTCAAAACTGACAGCTAGCATTTCAAGGTTAGCCCAGCTGACGTCATCCGATCCTGTATTAAAAATACTTCGCTACGAAATAAACAACATACATAAATAAGCATTTGTTATGTCTGATTGTTGAAATTTTAGTTCTGTGCAATAAAGTATATTTGATTTGATTTGATTTGAAATAAGCTCACGACTATATCCCAATTAGGGTAGTCAGAGTTACATCCATCACATGTTGTATGCAGTACCCACGTCTCACCGAGAAAGTATAACATAAACTGCCTATATACGTCCCACTGCTGGGCACAGGCCTCCCCTCAATCAACCGGAGGGGGTATGGAGCATACTCCACCACGCTGCTCCACTGCGGGTTGGTGGAGGTGTTTTTACGGCTAATAGCCGGGACCAGCGGCTTAACGTGCCTTCCGAAGCACGGAATCATGTTACTTTTTCGGACAATCAGGTGATTCAAGCCTGAAAAGTCCTTACCAAACAAAGGACAGTCTCACAAAGTGATTTCGACAATGTCCCCATCGGGAATCGAACCCGGACCTCCAGATCTTGAGCCTAACGCTCTAACCACTAGACCACGGAGGCCGAGAAAGTATGAGTAGCATAATTAGGTACGCAATTTCAAAAGAAGAAGAAGCACAAACTTCTTTGTTGCTCTTGAATAAGGTCTTTGATGTCCAGCTCGAGTACCATCTAGGTAAATATGACCTTCATGATATTAATATCACAAGAACACTTGCTTCGATGAAAAAATTGATTATTTATTACTATTTTTTTGTAATCGAATATCAGATAGTCACTCTTTATGGTATTACAATCACCATAACAGAACAGAAAAGGTCAATTTGTTTTGTTGTTATCCAGATAACGACATCAGAATTTCCCAAATTAACAAAAAAAAATCGACTATTTCAGGAGTTAAACCCGGACCTCTAGATCGTGAGTCCGACGCCCTAACCACTAACCACGGAGACTGTTGTTGCCACAATTTATTGAAAATAGAAAAAAAATATTAAAAGAATACACAGTAGGCAACACAACTGGTGGTATTCAGGCTATTTATATTGTTAAGTTATGACTAGAACCTATGACTGAAATAAATTATTACCATATAGGTACATACACATACATACATACATAAACTCACGCCCGTAATCCCTAATGGGGTGGGCAGAGCCACAAGTAATCAAAGACAACTTGCAGCCACTGTTGATACGAAGTCCAAAGACCATATAGGTACATTATATACAAAAATCACAATTATTCTGCCATAACAAAGCGTGTCCCATCATGCAGTCGCGTGCAACTTTACAACTTAGATATGCATTCTTTATGGCTAAAATATTACAGTATTACATAGTAATTCTAAAATATAATGATAAGGACGAAAAGTTTTTATGCACTGTTATGTAGCTGAAAAGTTTTATAACAGGGCGTTAAAAGTTTTATTTGAGGTATAACTCAAAAAGTAAGTTTCAATTAGAAGTATGTAATGGCTACCTTAGCTGTGTTAGAAATCTAGACTGATTAATCATTATTAAAACACATAATAACGGGTTCTTACCGCGTTTAAATGGGGATATGAGACTGGAAGACGGGTTCAAATTATCGACCATGTGGAATCCAGTAATAGGTGTTGTAAAAAGCTTGAAACGGCCTAATGTGGTGAAAAAACGTGAGGACACAGTGAGTGCGGTTTGTCGTAGTGAGTTTGGTGCGAGTTCAGATGGTTCCGAACATTCCGATATCAAAAACATAAACAAGCGGCAAAGAAAGAGGGTAGACAGATATGTCTGCCCGTAGAAAATTATGGATCTACCTACTCCACTCCAATCTCATCAGTCATCCCGTGATCATGGCACTTGCAACAGTGTCGAAATATCGGGAGTCTCATATTCCCATTTAAACGCGGTAAGAACCCGTTATTATGTGTTTTAATTATGATAATAACCGCGTAAACTTAAAACAATGATTAATCATTATGCTAATAAATGCCACACCACTAGCTTACGTACTTTGATAGTTCTAATTCGTACCGCGCATTCAAGCTGTAAAATGTTACCTTATTGAAATATAGTCACAAATTGCACTGAACTAGCGTTCGTTGCGTTCTGTTTAATAGTACAAAAATTAGATGGAATTTCCAAAAAGAACGAATTGCAGGAAAAACGAGAATGAACATGTGCTTAGAATCGCATAGGCATAGAATAAAGAAGGTTAGTGAGACAGACAGAAGGCTTAATCTTGCAATGGGCCGTGACAATACCATACATAACATACATAAATAGCCTATAATGTCCCACTGCTGGGCACAGGCCTCCCCTCAATCAACCGGAGGGCGTATGGAGCATACTCCATCACGCTGCTCCATTGCGGGTTGGTAAAGGTATTTTTACGGCTAATAGCCGGGACCAACGGCTTAACGTGCCCTCCGAAGCACGGATCGTCTTACTAATAAATTAGGTATTAATTGATATTTCGTGGTTTCTAGGATTCGTTCCCGGTAAATAGTTAACATAGCGAGGACTGGATGTATATAATGTAGACCTCTGCCTACTCTTTCGGGGATATAGGCGTGATGTTTTGTTGTTATATACTTATAGAAAAAATAATTGAAAAGAAAATACTTAAGTAAGTAGGTCCTAAAAGTTTATTATTATTATTTACTGATGTATGTAGACGTTCCATGAGCCATGTCAGGGGCCTTTAGCGGCTCAGTATAAACCCTGACACCAGGGTTGATGAGGTTGGTAATTGGTATTCCACGTCACAACTCAGACGATAAGAAGAATTACTTATCTATTTTCAATCCAAACATGAATTATTTATATATATATTTATATTAATATTATAAATATTATTATATTATTTATATTATTATTATTATTTACATTTTTTTTTTATTTATTTATTTTATTTTATTTTTTTTTGGTGCAATAAAGTGTATTTGTATTGTATTGTATTGTATGAATTCATACTCATAAAGTATAATTCAGTAGTTTAGACCTCGAGGCAGGATTCGAACCCGTGACCCAACGATGCAAACCAAGCGATCCCCGAACAGGGTTATCAAGGATTCTAAGTAAATACTTGAGCAAATATCACATTTTGGACACGTTCAATCGCTAAGGTGTATTTATCCCTGCTCTTGGTCGTGCTTACGGCTTGTTTTCTCAGTACACCTATTACCTGACTTGACGTTGGCTATTTGCAGCAAAGCTTCGAGCTAAACCGTTTACTCACCGCCGTTAAGCGCATTTTGCGTGATTTAGAATTTTCTTTTCAGCGTTGAAAGCAGCGGATTTTGAAGAAGTTTGTATATCAAAATGTGTTTTGGAATAGTCCGAGAAAGTGTGTTGAGGTGTTCAGTCGTTTTGTAGGCTAAAGGTCTTATAAGTATTAAGACTAAGCACGTCTTATTTTGAACTAATTCTTTGAACCGCGTTGTTGTATAACCGCTCATAATAAAGTATTCCAGTCTTCTCTTCTTCTATCGTGTGGGTTGTGAGGTGGAGTAACAACCTCATCACTCCTGGTGTCAGGGTTACTAATGAGCCGCCAAAGGCCCCTGACATGGCTCATGGTAACGACTACTTATTTAAGTATTCCAGTATCAACAGATTAACTCTGTTTACCAGATGTCCCGAATTAGATTCCTAGTTAGGATATCAGCTCGCAGAGGAGTAATCTCCGTGCTTTTTCTGCATTATGTGCATGTAAAAATACTTTTAGGAAGTTTCCAATCCAATATATATATATATTTGAACAGTAGAGTACTTTTTTTTATATCCAGGCGGAGGATTTTTGAGCTTCTTTATATAAGTGGTGCATGCTCGCCTCGAAATGTTCGTGTACGCGGTGGCGTCCGGAAGTCGGGTCGCACCTTTCCCTCAAAAATGTGCGAAGGGAGCGATGGCTGGCTTTCGCGTCAACTCGTGATCGGGTGCTGCGTATGTGGACAGGCCTGCTTCTGTCAGGGAGCTCATAAAACACTGTTTCTGTGATAAAGTCACATAAACTCTTTATGTTTCCCTTTCCTTTCACCGACTGTAATTGGAATACCATTGTATTTAAGTCTATAAATTATGTAATACAAACTGGATTAAAAGAAAAGAAAGGAAAACATGAAACAGTAGGACTAAGGCCCTGTGCTGGGAGGTTTTCTGGCCACGTCTTTCCCTCAGCGTTACAGATTCCGATGTGGTAGTAGTTTTACAGCTAGTTACATAATATGTAATTTAATTATGTTTGACGTTCAAAAAGCGCTAACTTTGTAAGCCAATTTTGAAAAATAAATATTTTTGAATTTTGAATTTTAATATTAATTAATTAATTTAATGGATCAGTCACGTTGCTATTTTGGATCAGTATAGTATACTAATGTGTAAGCCAATTATAATTGAACACAATATTTATCATAAAAAATGACATCCAGTCTATTAAAACTAACTACTTAGCAACTGAAATCCCACTATTAATAACACTATTTGAATCATCACATCACAAGTTGGTACAAAAAAACAAAGAAACTATACTAATATAACTAAATTTTAATGGAGCGTATTTTAGTCTATAAAGATGAAAGCAAACAATATTCACACATGTGGGTGAATATTGTTATTTGAAACACATTCCAACCCATTTTATTCGTTGTGTTTGATAGTTTACTGCACGCTAAAACTCAATGTAATGTTTGACAGGTTTCATGAATAGTAAATTCCCCTATTTACTAGTTAAAACTTCATAGCGCTATAAACAATTTTGCATTCAATTAAAATCGGTATGTCGTAAATCTAAACGGTCTACAGTTTTGTGCTATTAAATACCTGTTGTTTCTATAAAAAAACAGGAATGAATAGAATATTTCAGAATGACCCATGTTGCTTATCATATAGTAGGTTTGTTATAGAACGACTTGTTTACATAAGTATTTATCTTTTGGTTGTAATTTTGTATTTCCTCTTCTATTTTTCTTTTATTTGTAATTTTGTATTTCTTCTTCTATTTTTCTTTTGTTTGTTATTTTGTATTTATTCTTCTATTTCTCTTTTGTTTGTAATTTTGTATTTCCTCTGTGTGCAATGAACTATATTATATGTGTTATGCTATAAACACACGTTCCCCGCCCAGAATCCTTGCCTATCGGCAGTGAACTTCTTAAAGTGAGCCATACCGCGTTAGTGCCAGCAAGACAGACACCGCGGTCCCCCTAAGAGCCGAAACACATAACCGCGTTGCGACGCCGCAACGCTAAAATCGGCAGTGGCGTTGCCGCCGATTCTAGCGACGCGGTGCCGAATCTTATTTGTCGTATATTTAAAACAGAGTAATGTCTTCTTAATAAAAAATAAGCAATAAGTTTCTTACGATGATCTAAGGCGGAGACACGTCTATTCACAATAAAAAATCACGAGGAACTGATCACCCTACCATAAAACGCTCCTTTTCGCGCCGCCGCAACGCCGTAACGCAAACTGCCGATGTCAGTGTTGCGGCGTCGCCACGCGGTTATGTGTTTCGGCTCTTACTCCTTAGCAGCTTACAGCCATTTTGATAGATCCAGAGGGGGTGAGAAAAATCAAGCTTGGCGACCGACATGAACTGGTGCGGAGCGGAGAGTTACAATTCTCAGAAATCAGAATCATTTATTCAACGTAATTATCACAGATAAACTTATTGGAGGACAATATAACATTTTTGAAATTACGTCATTTCGCAAGGTGTTATGGCTGAGGAGAAAAAATGACAAGAAACTGCAACAGGAACACATTTTTTGAGGGTATACATTACAAGTTATTTAATAACTAGAGGAACGCATTCAATACCAGACATTTTTATCATTTAGGTAGTCATTAATCTTATAATAACCTTTTTTACATAAAGTAAGCTTCACATGAGCTTTAAATTTATTTTCTGACTAATTTAAAATATTATATGAAATTTTATTGTAAAAACGTATATGTCGTGGCCAGATCATAGAATTGATTATTTCATGATGTGCTCGATCATTTCATGAAATGGTCATATTTCATGAAATAGAATATCATTCGTTGGCCACACCATTATGTAGTTTGGCCAGATCAATGAACACAAAACGTTTAACGATATGAGCAACTAAATGCATGATTACTTCAGGATATGGCCAAACGTTGGCAATCATATCGTAAAATTAGTAACATTATCCACCGATAGTGGCGCTGGTGTCGATTATATTTAAAACTCGATGAATCAATGTTATTGTCCAATTTTACATATCGAATAGGTACATAATTTTGAACCTAGGAAATTCGCATTTTTATTACACCACATAGCATGGACACCGCCTACATTAACGATATGGCCAAACGTTGATTGATGTATCATTAAACGTTGACGTTTCAACGATATGGTCAACTTAAGTTGGCCATTTCATGAAATATGACCATTTCATGAAATGGTCGACCACATCATGAAATGATCAATTTTACGATCTGGCCACGACATATACATAACCCCAAAAAACATACGTACTTACCTAGTAATATTCTTTATTCTATACTGTCGGGCAGGGAAAAGCGACTATTGGTAGACAACTTGCAGTCTCACTTGGTATTTACGGACGTCCTAAGATAGATATGCAGAGTGAGCGAAATAAAACATAATTTACCAGAATATGAGCAGTGGACTAATGACGAAGCACCCGTCACTTGGTTCAAATTCATCCGTCTAACTGTACCCGCTCCGATTAAAAATGAATTCTCCATAACTTGATTCCAATTTACAGATTCAACAAAATTTTATCGTTATCAGCAATTAGGAAAAATTCTCTGCGTGGCTATTTCCGCCTCGGCGCCGGCGGCGCGACGGGCGAAAACCTAACACCTTTAATTTATCCGAAATCCCTTTTAATTTCACCAAGGCACGTTCTATTTACTTCGTCCTATGCTCGCTTTATTAGGCAGATTAAATATTTTAACGATTTGTAGTATGTTCGAGAGAGAAACGGTTTTTTGTAGGCACGTGAACGTTACTCGCGAGCTATAATAAATTCGTTCGTTTTACTGTTAATAAATGTGAACATACTGTTAGAGACTAGGAGGGATCACGCGTTGTGACGCGTTATTTAAATTAATAAATAACATAACATAAACATCCTATATACGTCCCACTGCTGGGCACAGGCCTCCCCTCAATCAACCGGAGGGGATATGGAGCATACTCCACCACGCTGCTCCAATGCGGGTTGGTGGAGGTGTTTTTACAGCTAATAGCCAGGACCAACGGCTTCACGTGCCCTTCGAAGCACGGAATCATCTTACTTTTTCGGACAATCAGGTGATTCAAGCCTGAAAAGTCCTTGTCCCCATCGGGAATCGAACCCGGACCTCCAGATCATGAGCCTAACGCTCTAACCACTATACCACAGAGGCTGTTGAAAATTATAAATATTTTTGTTAAATTTAGAACGATGACCGGGTCATTTGTATTTTGTCGACATATTTGAAGTTAAAGTGGTGGTCAAAATTACTGTTTACCATCTAAGCGTGTTGAACCCACGGAATAGAAGAAAGAGGATATAAAGGCCTTAACGCGCAATTTGTATGAGTACTACTCCTGCAAACATATAACTATAGCTCTACTACTTCTCAAATTCCATAGCCACTTTATACAGCAATGTATATTTTATGTAGTTAAGGCTGCAATTTTATCACTGATCATATGAGGGTTTTAATAAGGAATATTGTGATAAGGAAGGATCTCCTTGCATGATAGTTAATATTTGTGTTTTTTTTTTTGCCCTGCAGGTATAATGTACAAATCGATCTTTTAATATACTTACCTACTATCGCGGAACGGGATTCTCTTAAAATGCATAATGGTTTTGTCATAATTTTAATTATCATAATCCTTTTCGCATAACGTTTTTAAGCATAATAGTACTTTTCCATAATAATATCTAAGAATACTGGTTTGTTAGGTATAACTTATTTTTGGACTAATATTTTGTTGGTATAAATTTGATTCGCATAAATAGGTATCCATAATTCTTTTTTAGAATTATAGTGTTTTGTCATAATTTTTACAAGGCATAACAGTAGGTTAGGGTGCGGCGGGGGTGGCCCTCGGGCCACCCCTACGCCGCCAGCATGTTTATCTTACACACGAAAAGTATACTGAATGATCACCAACAGCATGAAATAGAGTCAAAAAATATAAAAAGTCACAATCATGAACCAAATGCAACCAAGGAAAAAGTAAGTTTCGGAAATGTTCAAAGTTGTGCCAAAACTTTTCTTATTCGGAGTATAGTTTTTATGCTTATAATACTTATGCTTGTATGTCATTATTGTCATTAATTATTACGCTTCTGGTAGTTAGTATGAGTTTCAAAATTTTGCTTAAAAAGTTATGACAAATTAATACTATGCGTAACTAATAATAGGACAAGTAACATTATGCCATGGTAAACTATTACATAAAAAAATATGCGTAAAAATAGAGAACCTCGCGGACCTATAGTTTACAAACGAGTGGAGTGCAAACTTGAAGTGTGAACTATTTGCTCATACTTGTATAGCGCGCGTTTCGCACTCACTTAGCCCCTCCAACCTCTTTCTTATATCTGAACCTATCAAGTGACTTTCCTTAAAATTTATTGAAAGGCTTTATTTTCTCAGGATATTTACTTACTCTAAAAACAACACACAGCCACGTTCTTAGTAACATAATAATGTAGGTACTTTAACAGTCTCTGTGGTATAGTGGTTAACCGGCAAAATCGCGATCCGGATGGAGGTCAGGGTTCGATTCCCAATTGGGACATTGTCGAAATCACTTTGTGACACTATCCTTGGGTTGGTGTAATACTGGCTTGGATCATCTGAACGTCCGACAAAATAAAATGAATCATTTTTCGGAAGCCATGTCAAGTGAAATTTACTCACGTAACTTCTTCACCTTTTTTCTTCATGGATACAACCGGTTATTGCTTTTCATTCATAATAGTATAACACTTGGGATCTAAACGTCAGCTGCAGACGTTCATGTCCCTAAAAGTGTTAAGTAAGTAAGTTTTTATGTTCAGTCACGAGTAAAAATATGTATACACGTTGAAACCATGTCACATTAACTTTTTTGGCAAATTAAACCGTAAGTCACATTAAATGTCAAATATGATAGTGCGACAGGGTTCTAAAGTGGGTACATGATATTGCTCATGACTGTTCGTAATGTGTATTTGAAATCTATCCAGATTGCTGTGTAAGTATTTGATTTTTTTTAAATCTAACTACCTGAACTTAGTACTGTAACGTTATGTAAGTAACATTTATTCTCCTTTGAGTTACCTTTTCTGGAAATCGTGGCTGAATTGTTATTTTTATTGACACGTTAAGAGTACCACAGAAATGTTACGCACACTGTTATGGCTGGAATAAAAGCTTATAGCCTTGTGCGTAGGCTAGATTTAGAAATATCTCTTGTTACTAGGGATTTTGTTCGCGAAAATGTTGGTTTGTAGCATTTGAACAAATTGGTATTTTTTATTCGTAGTTTGTGTTCGGTTTACTTCTGATAGCGTGATGAAAATGGTAGTTTAAATATTGGAAAATACCGTTTTGTTAGTTACGTTACGTTGGTACGCAATCAAATGCATGACGTGCTCATTATTACCTAATAAGTACGTGTTTTATGTAAGTGTAGAAAATATACAGACCACTCGTCATAATATATAAGGACTGGACTACATCTAGAACTAATGGGCTAGCCGTAGGTACCGCATCGCATTTTGCAAATATGCTTCCTTCCTTGACTGACACTCAAAACCGTCATTTGTTGGAGTGAGAAGTGCGACCGCTCTTGTTGATTCCGCCGCGTGCAGTCACAGTAACTTGCTCGGGCAAATGACGATTCTGGGTGACGCAACGATAGACACATAGGAAAGTGCGATTCCTTACTGCCAGATGTATTATATGTGATTGTATGGTAAACCAACTCGCCATATCGACACTTGACGTTATATTTATAGTTCTTTCTTTCGTCTGGGTTGTAAATTCGACTTATCGCAAATTGTTCTCTGTTGATTTTGTGACCCATCCAACATTATGGGCTTGCTATGTAGTCTGTGTTCTAACATATTATAATAATAAGAGGGGTAAAAAAAATAAACAATTCATCTAAAAGACAATGTTGCAATTTGACATTTACGCATATAATAGTAAGTACACAATGACAAAAAATGACAAATAAAAATATTGCTTTATTAAATGAATTGCTTTAAATAGGTATCACATTAGCTAAATACTACACTAGCTTTCAGACGGCGACTCGGAGTTCCGTAAACGCGCGCGGCATAAATGTTTATTCCACCCCTAAATAATATGGAAAAACTATTATTATTATTTTTCCCAAGACACTAAGTGTAATGGAATAAATCTACTAGAACATTTGGCCTACATTCCAGTATTATTTTTTACTTTCACACAAATAACCCCACGAACCACGAGCTAGACATTTGTTCTGACACAAAAAATAATTTGTACGAGATATCCTATTGATTGATCAAGTGTGGATAGATCAAGTTGCCCTTTATATCAAAATAGGTTTGGCGTGACAGATAGTCAGAGTTACTTTCGTATATATTTATAAAAAACTATTAATTAGTATACTTTAGTGTCTCAAGACGAAAGTCTTTGACCAGTGCGTGTTGCCAGTGATGACCTACGGCAGTGAGATGTGGCCGCTTACTATGGGTCTCGTGTCGCTCAGCGGGCAATGGAGAGAGCTATGCTCGGTATTTCCCTGCTCGATCGAATCAGAAATGAGGAGATCCGCAGGAGAACTAAAGTCACCGACATATTTCGGAGAATTGCAAAGCTGAAGTGGCAGTGGGCAGGACACATAGCGAGGAGAACCGATGGCCGCTGGGGCGGAAAGGTTCTAGAATAGCGACCACGTGTCGGACGATGCTCAGTCGGTAGGCCCGCTACAAGGTGGACCGACGATCTGGCGCAGGACCGATCGTCGTGGAGATCCTGGGGGGGGGGGGGGGCTATGCTCAGCAGTGGGCGTCGTACGGCTGATGATGATTAATTAGTAGGGATTTTTATCTGAACCCCTGTTCATTTGAACGTTGCCTGTTAAACACAAACCACATTTGCACGACAGTGTTGCGGCCTTATTTTTACTTATAAATGGTGGCGGAATGAGTCGGCTTTTCCAACGTTATTACAATTTATTATATTAAACTCTACATAATGAGGCATGACACGTTTCATTTTTACTTCATTCAACCCTACGGCCGAAATTCTATACGTATTAAAGAAGTAATTAATTTTGACTGACAGCTACATTGATTGTTACTCAATATTTCGTTGACATAATGTAGCATTATTGTTGTTACACATAATATTTTCTGCATTGATTTCAATTATCGCTTGAGTACTTTATAATATTATAGACAATTATAATCCTATATGTACATAATTAAATTTATTTATTCAAACAATTAAAACAAAACAAAACAAACTCGAACGAACGAACTAATGAATCGAACTAGTGAGACACAGGTGGCGGATAGTGGAACGGCACTCAGATATGATGTGGTGGACTTTTCGAAAAGGGCGTTATTTCCAATGGTGTGCCGTTCCCGGCAATCTTCTCTTCTTCTTCTTCTCACTTTGGGCTCATTCCAGGCGGTAAAAAGGCGCAAAAGCTATGTAAAATAAGCTTTATTATATAGCCTAGTATAAAGCCTAGTGGAGGAGCTTGGTGGCGCAGCGGTAAACGTTCTCGGTCTGCGATTGTTGAAGTTAAGCAACTTTCGCAAAGGCCAGTCATACGATGGGTGACCACAAAAACAAAGTTTTCATCTCTGGCTCCTCCGTGCTTCGGAAGGCACGTTAAACCGTTGGTCCCGGCTGCATTAGCAGTCGTTAATAACTACGAATCCGCACTAGGCCCGCGTGATGACTTAAGGCCCGATCTCCCTATCCATCCATAGGGACGGCCCGTGCCCCAGCAGTGCGGACGTTAATGGGCTGATGATGATGATATAGCCTTTATTTTTTTCGGATCTGACTTATTGTAGGATTGCCGCAGATGGCACTAACTACTTGGCCGGATGTAGCCTTAAGGCAGATAGGACCAGAGTACAAAAAAGAATAATTTGAAAAAAGAAGCTGTCAATATTCTTGCTTACTACTTACAACAAGAACGTTCCTGGGAATGCCATATCTCTGATTATTTCGTTAATAACTGTAGGACATACATACATAAACTCACGCCTATTTCCCACCGGGATAAGCTGAAACAATATAAATCCACTTGCTTCGATCTTGACACACTTCTCTTGCTTCCTCCACATTCATCAATCGCTTCATACACGCACGCCGGTTCAGAGTAGATCGTACTAAACCTTTTCTAAGGACATCTCCAATTTGGTCAATGTAAGTGCTTCTAGGTCTTCCTCTGCCAGCCTACCATCAACTTTCGCTTTATATACCGCTTTCGCAATTTTATACCTACCTCAATAAAGAAATGACTGAAAATAAAATTGTATATTAGTAATATACTATTAATATAATATTAATATTAATATATACTATTAATATAATATAATATTAATAATATAATATTACAAAAGTCGTCACATAAAGTACGTATAAAATAACTTTAAAAAAAGTTTAAAATAACTTTCATGATTATACATAAAGTTTCTGCGCATGGCATTTTAACTTTAAACTCAAGTAAAAGTTTCAACAGCTGTTCAAGATTAAATCGTATTTATTTTTAATGTATATTTTTATCAAAGTTGAAAAATACAACAGTTGATGAACCGTCATAGCCCAGTTGGAAAAGTGCTTCACTCTCACTGTGAGTTCGCAGGTTTAAATCCCAATACGGGCCTGAACCAATAATTTTAGAATTTGCTTTAGAATCCATGTTCGGATCATAAGTGATTATCACGCGGTCAGTGGTGAATGAAAACCATCGTGAGGAAACCCACATTCTCAAGAAATGCGTTTTGGGGTTACGTGATCTAACCTGTGTTGAGCTGGTTTTCCCTTCGCGGGTTGGAAGGTTCTGAGCGGCAGTCGCTTCTCTTCGATCTGTGAAAGTTTCAGTTTAGGTAAGCAGACCCCGTGAGAAACGGGATAACGCTAGGTAAACAATAAATAATAAAACAATTCATTTACAAAATCGTTTCTTTATTTTCAAAACAATCTGTACTTATCAAGTACAATAAATTTTACCTAGCGTCTTTTTAACAATGAAAAATAATGGAGTTTTACGCATTTTACATCAATTTATATTCCATAAGTAACTAAAATTAAGTCAACCAGATAGAGAGGACATATAGAGAGAGCGTCGGCTTAATGACGATAGATGGAAAGAATTTCGCATGGACAGGAGGAGGACCCGGTGGTGTAATGGTTAACATGTTCGTCCCGGCTTGACCAGAGCTGCGGGTTCAAATCCCGTCCGAGTCATATTATTTTTCGGTTTAAAATACTCTTTGAGAGAGAACATAATCCATCAAATGGTGATTTTTAACAAAATTATTATCACAGTTATTATGATGACAATACACGTACATAATAATAAATTACAACACTATTAGTAAGATTATTTCTATGGTAAATGTTTAGAGAAAATTAACGGAAAATTTGGCTATGTTTTACATTTTCATCTTCCAAAAAGGAACAATATTTTGTCCTTTCATCTTTTCATAATTTGCGTGTCATTTTTGGTAAGTATATTACAGATAAACGAAGTGATGATATTTCAGAAATAAATGATTATAATCTGAAAACATGCACACAACACCAACAACAGTAAAACTAATGTTGCGTTACAAATTTTTTTATGATGATTGCACAACATAAATTTCCTTCTTCGTTTTGATGTTTACATATTGGTAAGTTGGTTTATCGTTGGAATTTGACTTGCAACTTGCAATTGCAAGTTAGTAAGGTACTATGTATTTTTGATTGCAAAATAATTATTTGTAAATAGAATGGGTCTAAGTGTAAACTTGTAATGTCACAATGAGGCCGGGTAAATGATCAGTAATTTACAAAACCTATAGGTACATCGATGAATATTATATAAACTACCAAAAATGGCAGTAGTTCATACAGACACTGCAAATTATTGGGATTATGGAATCCGATGGCATTTCCTCCATAACATGGATAAGTCATTAACATACATAAATTATGTTAATAGATATCTATCCACTTTCAAGAAACCAAGGTAGTACTTAAACGGAAAAATCAATGTAATTAACATTCTAAATTACCATTACATAAATATTTTTAAAATAAAATGTTACTTACCTACCTACTTAAATGGGTAGTAACAGGGAAATTAATTTTTAAGTAATTTGTAATTTTAAGTGACTTTTCTTTTTATTCATAATTATTTCGAAATCAGTATATAAATTGTAAATAAATAATGTTTAAAAATATTGTTTTAGGCCATAACATTCCATCTTCTTCCATTAACCATCCAAAAAAATTTAAGCATCTGTATAGGATTTCATACTATTTAGGAATATTTACATCCACATCTTTGGCTATCTACAAAACAATATAAAAGTTATCTTAAGACTATTATAGACATAAAATACATAAAAAGCCTGTTATTTACATACTCTACGGAAATCCAAAATGGCTGACTTAGTGTAACGACTTTTTTAACTGCATACAAGCTTTTTTTAATACGGTTGTACTTACATTTTCTTTTCAAAGATTATCAAAATGAAGATTTGTGTCAGAAACCAAAATGTCGTCGTATTATCGAAGCAACTGGCGTTTCGTGGCCTCGTTCACTCCTAATAGGAAATAGGGGTGACCATTTTGTATTATTGATATGATAAATAATTATATTGTTAATATGATATTTGATACTGCGTGAGAACGCGTGTCATTTAATGGTTCGCATCCTGGCTTGAGCTTTATACAGTGGTATATAATACAAACTTGAAATCAAACCCATGACGTCAAATTCAGTGGAATTTGACGTCATGGGTTTGATTTCAAGTTTGTATGGCACATGGTTTCCAGGAATAGTGCCCGATTAATAATAATAGACTCGCCCCTCATTACATGGGAATTAAACATAGTTGGCAAGGAGTGTATGTAAACGTAGTCTAGGGTATACAGGAGTGATGCTTTGTTATGTTATGATTTGATATTAAGCAGTCTCCTTTGGCCTTTAGAGTCAGATAGTTTCCACCCACAGAATGACCTTTTCATTATAATACGAAGAAAATGGGTATGTATCTAATGTTATATCGCTGTATTAAATACCCACGCGTATTGTTGACTTAATTTGCTTGTCTTTGTATTTTATCTAACATTTTCGTAAATACTTAATACTTTTCGTAAATGATTTGGGACTTAAAATAAATCTGGTTTATTGTTGCAATTATATATCTAATGCTGCTTATATTCCTAGGAATATTTCATTAGTAAAATTACATTATGAAACTTGAAAGAAAAATACTGCGTATAGAAAGATATTTGCTCCGCATCAACTCGTATCGGGCGACGATATATAGCTTTACCTCACCCCCTCTGGGTCTTACTTTGATTTAAATGGCCGTAAAGAGTAAGGGAGACCCCGGGCAGAACGTCTGTCTCGTTCAGACTTATGCGGTAAGGCGGCCCACGGTAATAATGAGATTTTTTTGGACGTGCTTTAAATAGTAATACAATTATTTCGTTAGGTAGGTGCCCTCCCATATTTTTTATAACATTTTGTATAACTGTTCATTAACGGACAAATGTATGTAGGTACCAGATACTTATTGTATGCAGTTGAAAGTAGTCGTTTTAAACGAAACATCATGATAATGTTTTGATGATATATATTGTCGATATGCTCCACCGGAATCATTGCTTCGAACATCGGTTACACCTACTATATAAATTTATTTACAGTCTTCACAATTTTATTTTACATTGAAAAATATCTAGAATTATAACATCTATAACTTTCCCCTAGTATCGTTCCGTTGTTCTTCGAAGTCTTTTGGAAAATGTAATTTATCGTTGCGATACCTGTTTCAAATAAAAAAACAATTTAATAATAATATACATGATTGTAGATAGGTACTCTGTTTATTAGACACAAAAGGTGACATCGAATTTTTTTAAATAAGTAATTTTCTTGGCCAAGATACATATATGGTATAGATAGGCTTTTCTTCGGACTTTATTCGACTATTTTCCACAACAAAAAATAATATTTTCGTTGCTTCACTAAGTTTCTATTACCTCATAATGGAATCTGCATAATAAATTTTGTTCAAATAGGGAGTCTAAGCATATTCACATAACTATCGTGTTCCGTAAGTCAAATTAAGAATCCTGAAAATTAAAAAAATATCTTCCACAATATTGTTTGTTGGGATACTCACTTAGATCGCTTTTTTCTTCTCACAGTATCAACGGGCGTAGCCTCTACGCACAGCACTATTAGTCGAGTGCTACACGAATATCTGCAACAAAGAAAAAAATCGTTAAAATCCCCTATCAAGCCGCACACTATTTCAGGCTTTCACCGGCTTTCAGCTTTGGTTTATTTATTGTACCGCAAACGCCTATTTCGAGTCGTTCCCGCTCTAAGTACTGGCAAACATTGACATGCAAACAAAAATATAAGGGGATAAAAGTCTATGCTTCTATTTTGATGTGGTTTGTTTATTTTTTACCATTTTTTTACGGTAAATTAAAAAATAATGTTCGCACATAAAAGCGAAATGCGCGTGATATAATTTTGAGGCTTACTACGAATCAATTCTAGAACTATTGGAACACGTTTTGACTGGATTCAAATACTTACCTAAATAACTTTTTGGGTGCCTACGACGTGACACTAAATTAATAAGTAGGTAGATACTAAAAAATATAGTTTCTGAGAATCGTGATAAGTTTTCGGCACAAAACATTACAGGCAACAGATCTAATCATATACGGTCACGAGCATTAATATGTGTATACACTTTGGTACCATGTCAAAATTAACTTTTTTGACAAATTGAACTGTAAGTCTCACTAAATGTCAAATATGTTAGTGCGACAGAGTCCTAAAGTGGGTACATTATATTGCTCATGACATGACTGTACACGCACTATACAGTCATCATTATGATCCTTTTGGCTACTTATTCTCGGAAATAATTATGAGATTAAACGAACTTACCTGTAAGTGAAGTTCTATCTCAATTATACGAAGCTCCTTGTTCGAGAGGTTTTAAACAGTGTAGTCTACGTCTTATGCTCCAGCATCGTCACAATTTTCAAAGCTCATTTCCAAAGCTAAAAAAAAAAAAAGTTAGTTTCCCGCTTCCTGAACGCAGCTGTCAACTAATGTCATTATGTTTAAAGCATGTTTCATGGACAACTCCATCACCTGTGGAGGCTTTAGGGCGGGATATTAAAATTGAAGGGAGGGAGTCCTCTCGAACAAGGAGCTTCGTATAATTGAGATAGAACTTCACTTACAGGTAAGTTCGTTTAATCTCATAATTATACTCGCTCCTTGTTCGAGAGGTTTTAAACAGTGTAGATGTTCAAAGTTTAGTTGGGAATGAAACATTTAAATTGAAACGAGTACCAATAATATGATTATTCATTAGTGAATAAAGTACATTGTTATCACGAAAGCTAATTAAGCTGCCCATGACTTTAATTCCAATAAAGGCAGTGAGAGGCACAGCCGTCGCCTGATAAACTCAGCGCGGCGTTCCACCAAACGTTTTGATATTATCATGTAAAAAACAATAAGAATAATAACTGTTCGCTAAACAAGTTTCACCAGTTCTCAAGAATGGAATCGATATTATGTATGTTATATAATATATGGTTATACTATACTGTACTAGAATAGATACATAGTTCTAAATAATTAAGTTGAAGTTGAGCGAGTACATTAAATACCTATTTCACATTACTATCAATTTCACAACAAAAGAACTACATAAGAACAAATTTCTGAATGAGCTCAACATCAAGATTGGCTATAAGAGCCTCACAGGGACCTCACCATAGAGCACATTTCCGAAGCTCTTGAACAACAACGATAGTTATAGTCGAAAGGACTGTGAGACTTCATCATATAGTATAACACTCATTTTTCATTGGCATACCAAGGGCTACAATAATTATCAAAGTTACACATTATTTGTTTACATACATAAAAGAAGAAGAAATACATAAAGAAGAACGGGTAATAACGAGGGCACCCAGACACAAGATTGATTGTAACATCCTGTGCTAAGTTGGCAATTGTTGTCGACATTGAGTAGTTAAATGAATCCTAAGACAACATGTCAAATTGATTAGAGAAAATACAAATATAAGTGCAAGTAAGAATTTCGATACATTTATTCAAATGACCTTTTTCATTAAAATATTCAGAACCACTGAACTAAACTTTCCTCTTTATTATAAGATATTGTTAAATGAGGCTGAAAGTATAAAGAGGGGAAGTGCATTTACATTATGTACTTGTGTGATAATTATCTTCGTAATAATTAAGATTTTGTTTTTATTAAAATAGATTACCTGAGCCCAAGTTATTGTGTATTACCTAATATCGATCATATGGGCTTGGTAATAATATTTAGTATATTTTTTTTTTATGTGGTAATAATAAATATAACTTGTTGTGAATTTTTTTTTCCTATTCCTCTATGCAACCTTTCACCCACCAATCAGATGATAGAACAACGTACACACAACACATTAACACACGTAACATTGTTTACGCAGCTATCTCTTTAGTGTAATAATTATTGAATTTGTTTTTAGGACAGTAATAGTGACGTCCTATTATTTACTGGAAAAAATAAATAAATGAATAAAACATATTTTACCCTTAGGTGTGCAGTTACATATAAGGATAACATTAATTTATTAATTATCGGTCGTGTAGGTATATTATCATCGTTCGTAAAAATCATCCTTTCCTTTAACCTAACTTAACATGATCCTGTTGTTTGCACAGGGATTCACTTCTCGTACCCATCCTGAAGATTTAATATGTCAGGTTATTTAGTGAAGGGACCTGCCTGATTTACGTTACAACACTAACCGAAAAATAAGATAAACATATATTTATCATGAAAATATTATTGTTACTTCTCCACTGCAGTTTGGTTCCGATTGATTAAGTGGAGGGACATTATTGTTGTAATTTTTATATTAATTGTAAACTGTGTTTTGGGCTGATCAGCAACAACATAATAAATCTACAACAACATAATTTAGTGAAAACGCTAATGGTGATGTAAGTTATATGTTACTAATGAACTATTTTTCCTTCCTTTTCACCTATGAGTTAATAATAAAAAGGGCAACTATTCTATCTAACCGAACTAGGTATCAATATTTTACAATTTCGAATGTAATACTTGAAGGAAATTTTCATTGAAGTTATAATTATTATCAGGTAGGTACCCCAATTTATACTGAGATTAGTATTGTTATTCCTGATTAACAAAGACAGGATTTGAATCCCATGTCTTAATGATAATGCTAAAACTTTTAGTGATAGACATTCGGAATTAATTTTACCAGAATTTTGAAAAATATATTTGCTTGTGCAAATTTTCCCATTATAACTTTATAGGGAATTCTTCCTCCTCATGAGGTACTATTCTTAAACGGCCTTGCTGCCTGGGCCACTGTTGATACTAATGGCTGTGAGACTGCTAATACATCTGGTTGTAGCTCTGCTACTACTGCTGGCTGTAGGGCTGCTGGTACTGCTGGTTATAGCACTGCTGATCATGACTGGTTGCATCACTGCTTTTATTGCTGGCTGTGGGGCGGCCTGCTGATACTGTTCCTTGTGGGCTTTCTGTTCATGCTGTTGGCTGTGGGGTTGCCTGCTGATACTGTTGTCTCTGTTCCACAGATCCTGTTGCTATCTCGTTTACTCACTCTTCGGGCAATGTTATTCATTATTATTTATGTGCTATTTGAATTTTATGATGTTGGTTGAAAGAATTTAATAGCAGTATTCTCTAACCATGTCTTGTGTACAGTTATCTCTTTTGAAAGTAATCTCTGACATTACATACTTTGATTTCTAGCACAGTTGAGGTTGATTAATAGAACAGAGGCTTTTAGGTTTTGAATTGTCGGTTATTTCTTCAGAATTTGTACTCTCATTATTTTATAATAATCAATTTGACATAATAGTCTATTGTTTCTCAGCATTAGTCTAATCTTGAGTTTCAACATGGGTAGGTAAGCCCCGACAATTCAATGGTTTATCTTCGATTCCTCAAGTGACAAACCAAACATGGAAATAAAAGTATAAAAAATAGTTGGTCTATGTTCTAGCTATCTACTAGCGTTTAGCAAAAGGCGATACTTGTAGTGGTAGCTTTATGTTATTTGAGTTGATACCATCAAGTCCATTGTCTATCCTCTAAGTGATAGCTCTAGGTATGGAAATGAGAAATAGGTATATAGCGCTTGCTAATGCCGACCATAATCGTGGTAGCTCTTATATTAATAGGGTTCATACCATAAAGTCCATTGTCTATCCTCTAAGTGATAGCTCTAAGTATGGAAATGAGAAATAGGTATATAGCGCTTGCCAATGCCGACCATAATCGTGGTAGCTCTTATGTTAATATGGTTCATACCATCAAGTCCATTGTCTATCCTCTAAGTGATAGCTCTAAGTATGGAAATGAGAAATAGGTATGTTAGCGCTTGTCAATGGCGACTTTCTTAGTGGTAGCTCTTACATTCATTGTGTTGATACCTTCAAGTCCATTGTCTATCCTCTAAGTGATAGCTCTAGGCATGGAAATGATAAATAGGTATATTAGCGCTTGGCAATGGCGACCTTCCTGGTGGTAGATCTTTTGTTAATTAGGTTGATACCATCAAGTCCATTGTCTATCCTCTAAGTGATAGCTCTAAGTATGGAAATGAGAAATAGGTATGTTAGCGCTTGTCAGTGGCGACCTTCCTAGTGGTAGCTCTTATGTTCATTGCATTGATACCTTCAAGTCTATTGTCTATCCTCTAAGTGATAGCTCTAGGTATGGAAATGAGAAATAGATATGTTAGCGCTTGTCAATGGCGACTTTCTTAGTGGTAGCTCTTACATTCATTGCATTGATTCCTTCAAGTCTATTGTCTATCCTCTAAGTGATAGCTCTAGGTATGGAAATGACAAATAGGTATATTATCGCTTATCAATGGCGACCTTCCTAATGGTAGCTCTTATGTGCATTGTGCCTTTAAGTCCATTGTCTATCCTCTAAGTGATAGCTCTAGGTATGGAAATGTAAAATAGGTATATTAGCGCTTAGCAATGGTCTTAGTGGTTGATTTTTATGTTAATAGGGATGATACATCGAGTCCATTGTCTATCCTCTATTGTGATAGCTCTAAAGGGAAACAAATAGTCTGTCTATTCTCTAGTCAGACAGTTCACTACTAGTGCTTAACTAGGTGACTCTCCAAGTGGTGTTCTCTTGTTGGTTAGGTTGGTACCAATAATCATCACCCATACGTTGGAAGCTTGAATTATAATAAGATTAGAGTAATTTGGAAGAAATTGCTTACTATAATAAGGCTATCTTTTGCCTGTACTCTCTTAACACTCTTTCTGTTTTTATTGTTAGGGTATATTATCATCATCTTATATAGTAAGTATCATTCGGAGAAGATAACATTATTAACACCACTTAACAGAGACTGTGAGAAGGGATTATGTACTGTTATAATATATATAATATCATTTTTAAGTATGGTTATCTTGTAGTAAACCAATTATAATCCTCTAAATGTTTTAAGTGTTATCTTGAATAAGTTATGTATCTTGTCTACCAATGGTGTAGATGACCTCTGTGATATTGAGTACTACTGTGTCATAGGTACTTCTTGATGAACAGGGTAAACATGAAGTGCTTCTGTCATCTAATTATCTGAACTTGTCAAATTATTTCCGAGTTAATTATTTACTTTTCTATGCCATTCTGCGGTTATATTTCACTGGTTCTCTTTGTTTTATAAAAAAACTGCTCATTTCATTCGCTGATAGTAAGTTATCAACCGCAACATAAGCCAAGAACACAATTACAAAAAGAAACAAAAATTTTTTTTTTTTTTTTTGACAGGTGAAAATAAAAACGCGGCAATCAGGGACTGAAGACAAGGCTTAGGCCTATTTTGATCGTGATTTTCGAATATTAAATTACTAAAGTCAAGACTGTATAGTCCTGAGATCTTTGCCTGCCTTATATAAGGCGAATTTAAACAACATCAACATCGGAATAAAGTATAACTTTTAAATCACTGTTATGACACGAACACGATACAATTTTAATATTATTATTATTTCTGTTAATAAAACTAGTTACTTTTATTAGTAATAAGTACCAACTTAAGTTACTTCTTCGAATGTTAGGATTATAAAATTATAACCTCAAAAAAAAGTAATTTGTTTTCGACAATAAAAGGAATTAAATTGAATTGATCATAATTATATCTTCTCTTGTTTTAGTAGATGGATAATGTTAAGACTTACCAGTATAATCCACGTTTTGTTTTATCAAAAAGAACTTACGCTCGTCGTCATCCACATTTTTTCTTTGGTACTGTTTCTAGCTTTTTTAGAGAAAAAAGCACTTGATTATGTAAGTAACAGATTTTTCGCACTATATCAATCATGTTTTTGTATTAAATATTAGTTTTCAATTAGTTTATTTACGGAGGCGAAGTGACGCGCCGGTGCACAAAAACCGTAATGACATTAGTTGACAGCTGCGTTCAGGAAGCGGGAAACTAACTTTTTTTTTTTTTAGCTTTGGATATGAGCTTTGAAAATTGTGACGATGCTGGAGCATAAGACGTAGACTACACTGTTTAAAACCTCTCGAACAAGGAGCGAGTATAATAATATTATGTTAGGCCTCGTTTATGTCATCTTATGCCATTTTTATGTTTTTTTATTACTCTCACTGTCGATTGTCACAATTTTTTGCAACTTGACTATCTATCCCCCTGAAAGTGATAAGATTGTCATACAAAAAAGAACACAAAATCTACTTACGTTTCTTGGTCCAAAAGCTTGTTGGACCTGAGTGAGGAGGCGAGCCCGTACTTGTCAGGGTTGCTGCTGTGCCACGCGTCGCAATACGCGTCCATAGCCGGCTCGCCGTTAGGGTTGGCACCATGCCACACTGCTTTTGTTGGCCTGGATAACATTTTTGCATTGTTTGTAACGAGATATTAATGCAAGTAGTTAGATAGAGTAACGCTTTTAATGATGTTCTGTGGACACAATTTCCTTGTCTATCTAAGCCTCCCTTCGATGCTTCCACGGTTCTCGCTTTCTTGTCTTGTCTTGCTCCTTCCGGCCAGCATGTTTGCATAGTCTAGGTGACGTTATTAGATTAAATTTTTACACAACTCTTGGAGCAACGATTCAGATTACGTTTGAACACTAAAAGTAATTACAATGCGGTAGAGTAACGTGTTCGTGGCGTCTGCTGCAACTAGCACAGAAATAAACCATCAAACAAAACTCACCAAGAAGAATCAGTCAGCACATTCTTGCCACTGAAGCTGTATATCCTGGGCGCATGCGCGAACAATGCTCCTGAACCGTCGAACATCTCCCCCCAGGAGTTGAATAACACATCACCTCTGATGTTGACTACAGGGATCTCTCGGTCCACCCAGCTGACTATAGAGTCTATTGTTTGGACCCTGCGGACAAGACACTAGGTTTTACCGAGTATTAGACTAAGACTTCTAGCATGAATTCATTTTTCATAGCACATGGACGTCAAAGAAAAACGTGGGTACCTAAGTGAAAAGAATTTATGCAAAGTATTTGTCATTTGTTCACAGCAGAGCGATTATGCGAGCTTTCTCAATGGGGAACTTGTGGGAATAAAGTGACGATTTAAGTAAAGGGTAGAGATGACAACATTGACAAGCTTTTGATATTTAGGTATTATATGAGTTTCGATAATGTCAAAAAATGACGTTTGTCATTTTTTGTGATAAAAAACTAGTCTTACTCTAAAATCGCACATCGACGCTATATACGGTGGTGTCGGGGAAAGTCGCTCATTATCTTGTATTAGTGTTGTCGTAGAGACAAATAACGCGTAGGACCAATAGACGTACGACATTTATCTACACAGACAACATAAGCTGCGTCTATCGGTCTAAAGACCGCGTGATTTGCCGCGTCGTGCCTTATTACGAGAACAGATAAATAGATTAGCGTAAACATAGTATTGGTGCTTAGAAAAGGACGGTTAATTTCCGGCTGTTAATTTTAAAATAAATGAATGAATATAACCCGGGCGAATCAAATAGGCATCTCGCTGATATGGAACCCGTTTGACCTGACAGCACAGGTCAAACCTGTCACATTTGCGCATATAAAATTAAGTGCGCAATGTAAACAAATGTCAAATAGCAGCATTGCTATCTTAGATAAATTGCTTCGATGTGGCCATTTTAACTCACCTGATGATATTAAAAATAAATTGTATCAGATGGATGATATTTCAATCGTGTGAGTTGTGAAGTGGATAATCAATCTTATCAACCCTGGTGTCAGGGTTAAGTATTATTGAGCCGCTGAAGGCAAATGAAGGTGTATAAATAGAGCCATTATTTAAAATATTCGAAATATCAGTCCTATAACAGTAAAATTCCATCTATAAGTAGAACAAAGCATGAAAGGAATTTATATTTTTTATCGGAAAATCTGAAAAAAATTGTTTGAATAGCCACGTAGTTTAAAAACAACACCAATTCTCATAATTGTTTTTAAATGTTCCGATTTCTATAATACAAAGGTTTCCTTTTTATTAAAAATATAAAATAGAAGAACGATAACGTTAGTAAAATTTTGAAATCAAATGCGTAAAGTATAATGTAACATAAAAAATAAAATTTTTAACAAAAAAAACCGACTTCAAACGCAAAACTAAAAAGCAATAAATAAATTTACTTCGCACAAAGTAATTAGTACGTATTTTCAATTAGTTAATTAATTTTATAAATTTGAAGCCGGTGCCAAGGAAATGCTACGACGAAGTACCGATTCATATATTTTTCAATACTGATTGTTTTGTATTTTTTTGTTTGACATTGTTTTGTAATTGCTTTGATATAGGTATTAAACAATATTGTGTGTACATAGTAATTTGATATTGTAGTAGGGTTGTTGTAGCATTTACTTGGCACCGACTTCAGATTTATAAAATTAATTAACTAATTGAAAATACGTACTAATTACTTTGTGCGAAGTAAATTTATTTATTGCTTTTTAGTTTTGCGTTTGAAGTCGGTTTTTTTTTGTTAAAAATTTTATTTTATTTTACGATTTTAAGTGATGGTTAGACCGAGCAAGGATACAGACAGATTTTCTGATTTATATTGATATATAATAATATATGATTAGTAGTGATCACAATTATTATTGATGAACATGTTTACACACACACACACACACTCACACACGCGCACACGCACCCGAGCACACGCGCACGTACACACGCACACACACAGACACACGCACACACACAGACACACACACACACACACAGACACACACACACACACACACACACACACACACACGCACGCACACACACACACGCACACACACACACACACACACACACACAAACACATACACACATGTGGTTGTCAGTGGATGCTGCTATCATACACACTCACGCACACATATAGATACAGTAGATTTCGCGTGGTTCGCTCGCTGCTAAAGCAGCTCGCGTGTCCTGTTTATTCGAAACTGTCCCTCTTCGTATGGCGGCCATCTTTTTTTTCCGCCATTTTGTTTTTTTTCACCGGCGACAGAATTTGACCAAGATTTAAATGGGTGTCGTGGAAACAAACAAAATCCAGGTGCAATAGGTTTGCCAGGCCGTAGGATGTCTCCCTGATTGGGAGCAGTTTTCAAAGATGACGTTCCGATCACACCCCTATACATCATTTTTAACCCCAAGACATTTTCTGGAAAAACAAAATTTTGTATGGCGGCCATCTTGTTTTTTCGCCATTTTGTATTTTTTTCACCGGCCATTAAATTCGACCAAGATTTAAATAGGTTTCGTGAAAAAAAAAATTGGTTCAGGTGCGATAGTTTCGCCAGGCCGTAGAGTATCTCTCTGATGCGGAGCAGTTTTTGGTGACCAGAAAGTATTTCCGTACTCTACATGACGTTTTGAGTAAGCGCCCCATACATTATTTTTACCCAAAGGGGCTTCTTCCAAAATCGACAAAATTTTGTATGGCGGCCATCTTTTTTTTCCGCCATTTTGTTTTTTGCACCGGCGTTTGGATTTGATCAAGATTTAAATACGTTTCGTGAAAGAAAAATTGCTCCAGGTTGTATAGTTTTGCCAGGCCATAGGGTGTCTCCCTGATGCTGACCAGTTTTCGAAGGTCGGGAAGTTTTCCCGAAGCCTAAAGAGCGATCCGATCAATATGACTTTACAAACGCACTAGTCGCTCCTACGATTTTTGAAAATTCCCCTCGATTTCTCTGGTCTTCCATCATCAGATCCTGACTTCCTTGACATGGGACCCCCTTGGGTATATCTCCTTTCAAACAAAAAAAGAATTATCAAAATCGGTTCATATACGTCGAAGATATGCCCGAACAAACATAAAAAAAAAAAAAAAATATACGGTCGAATTGAGAACCTCCTCCTTTTTTGAAGTCGGTAAAAATATAAATTTAAAGCCTAAAACCCCGCTACGGGAAAATCACGCTCTACAAAGTATGAAACAATTTGAATTTGAGTTTTGAAACTTGTATTTTTATTAATATTATTTTGGGTTCTTATTTATTAAGATAACGTGCTTTGATTACATATTTATGCACAATTTGGAGATAAAATCTATCCGGACCCGTCTGAGCAGTTATAATATCAATTCAACGTAATTATCAAGTAAATACAAGCAAACTCGCAAGCAAAAGCTAGTAACATGTACATGTTTGTAATGTGCAAATAAAGCCCCTTTATTTGATACCCAGCATTGGAAAAAAAAAAATTGTCCTCAGTTTATGTCCTCTAGAAGGCACAACATTAAATTCAGCGAGACGTCACATAGCCTATAAGGCTGCGTTTCCATTGACGCGGAGCTGTGCGAAGATTAGCGGAGATGTGCAGGAATCCACCAATCACCGTGAGGGAGAGAGTGACAGAGCGTCTTCGTTTTTCGCTCTCTCAAACGCTGTGATTGGTCAAATCCGCACATCTCCGCTCTTCTACGCCCATCTCCGCGTCAGTGGAAACCCGGCCTAATCATCGGACAATTAAGACGTTTCTGGTGACACTTCATTTGTTAAAATCTGACAAGTGGTTTAGAAGTTAGGTGATATGATAACAATGTCCATACACACACACATACATATTTACATACACATAACCGTTCTTTTTGTTTCGCCACAGGTCGTCGGGTAATACTAGACAGTTTTTTTACTCCGACTTTTTTTGTTGGGAACCTTTTGTTTCCCAAGATACATAAAATCAAATTAAATCTAATCTTACCTCAGGAAAAGAAGCGCTTGCGAAATGATTACTTGCAACTCTGCAATCTCCGATATCAGTTACTTGGGTCTATGTACAGTCATGAGCAATATAATGTACCCACTTTAGGACTCTGTCGCACTAACATATTTGACATTTAGTGAGACTTACAGTTCAATTTGTCAAAAAAGTTAATGTGACATGGTACCAAAGTGTATACATATTAATGCTCGTGATTGTATGTCAAGTAAAATCATACTATTTCATTGGCGCATAAAATGATTTCAACAATAAAATAAAATACGGAACAGATGCGCCAGGTCGTGATGTTCAGGTTCAGACGTTACGTTCAAACTCATCCGGAAATTGCGTTTTCATTCGATCAGAAAATCGAAACTGGTTTAGACCGCGCCTGCTTACTAGACTTACACGCGATATTGTTAAGGTTTTGGTGCATAGTCAGTGTGGGTACTTGGATTTGAGTGCGCTTTGCGGCAGTGTATTTCTCTTTGCGGGAATAAGTGCATTCGAAATAAGATATTTCATCTTAACATTCCCTGATCCAGAAGACAGCATAGTACAAGGTGAATGGTAGGCGATAGTAGAAGGTGGCATAGTCGAGCCAACATACTTGGCCATTATATAAAAAAGATGAGGTAGACCAAAACAAAATGGACAGACATCAGCAAAAAAGTCTGAGTTCAAGCAGTGTTTTGCAGATGACACGTTATTCGAGCGTAGTGAAAGAAAGACCAGGAAAGTAGACCATATTACCATCTAGGAATAATGCAAAGGAGAGACAGAGAGAGAGAGAGAGAGAGAGAGAGAGAGAGAAAGAAAGAGTTGGACTCATGTATTCTTCAACATGATCAACCACTCTTGTACGATTTGGAATGGCCCATTAGAGGATAGCTGTTATTGGCTTTGGTTTAGTTAGTGACATTGTAAAACATTTAGATTAAGCTGTTGTTATCCCACATAAACATAAATAAATAAATAAATGGGCAACGAAGACAAACTCCAATCAAATGAGTAGCCTGCTCGTTTGCTTCTATTCCCATAATTTACGTTCATTTAATACCCATACACAGATAATAAAATAATCAATCGGTCACTTTCTTGTTTAGCACCATTCGGAAATCGAATAGCGTTTCAAGGTTAAATCAATCACCCTCCTAGTATATACAGGATGTTAGTGACATCGTAACGAATACTGAGGGGGATGATTCAGATCATGATTCTGAGTTAATATCAAGTGGAATTTTTCGTCGCAAAATTCACGATTTATCATCCCCTTCCGTATTCGTTACGATGTCACTAACACCCTGTATGTAATATCATTGCCAAGAACCCGTATTATATATTTGTGTTAAGTTTTGTAATTACTTACCTACAATTAGGCAAAAGGCAGCTTTCATCTGCCGCAGCTGTGTCGTTTTATATCTTAAGTAATTTTCATTAAGGAAAATTTCCATTAAGATGTTATATTACAATAGTTCATCCTGGTTTGCCCTTATGTAGATAAGATAATATTTAATTCTGATTTTATCCAACCAGTATCGCTTCGTTGACCTGTAGGTACTAAAATAACCTTCTTGTTCTTGATATGGCCTACGGCTTTTTTGTCTCAGACAGCGTTTTCCAATTGTTTGAAAATAAATATTGTTATTGTAGCAATGACATTCTTATTAGGTATGTCGAAACATCCAAATCAACTATTATGAATTGTATTTCAAAGAAGTTTGCCCGCTTTCAAGTTCTGACAAACATTAGTTAAGTACACAGAGTTCTTACTATACCGATATGCAGCGGGGACAGGCGGTAGGACCGAAATATGCACAAAACTAAAAAACTTAGGCAACCATATAAAACTTTCCATGTTTCTTGTCATGTCATGTCATTCATGTTTCTTTTGTATCGCGCAACCATAACTAGCGCTTGTGTTACCACGCAATGAACGTTGGGTAAATCGAAGTAGCGGTCCAGTCAGAAATGTTTTGTGACGTGAGTTAATAGGCGACATGCGGACTGTATTGAGCATGTTTCTGTGAATCCTGAAAAATAGACACCTAATATAATACTCACCTAGAAGATATAAAAGCGCGGAAAGTCCCTTCGAGACCAGCTTTCTGCGCCTCTCGATGACATTCGTAGTTAGTGCTACTGACTCCGTGCATATCACCAGTATGGGGCTCATCCAATGCTGCGAGGCGTAGCTGGTGGACAAACAATAATCATTATACACACTTACTTAAAAAAAAATATTTTTCACAGGTAAGAAGAATAGTACTAGAGCGGACCGTGACAACCCGTAGGACCCAGAATTTTTTCGCACTTCTTGTTTATCGTTATCGAATGAACCAGGTCTCCAGGAGGTATCCGATGTCGTAAATTTCATCAAAAATATGTCACATATAATTGCCTCCTACTCAAAACGCTCCAGGATTAGGTGAGGCAACCCTATTTTTTTCAAAAGCCTACTCAAACTGAGACAACTATGACGTAGGATTTGCTACGGTCCACTTTTCTACTAGAAATGTCAAAGTATGGTATTCGTATCAAATCATAGAACAGTGCATCCTCCCGGCGACGGACCAGAGTTTAGAATACATAGTTGTGACGTCACTAATACATGTGGTCTAATACCTAGTCATACTCATTATTAAGTACCAATTAAATAACAATAAAAGTGTCTAATTGTTAGGTATATTCTGACGACTTGTGGCTTTACGCACCCACCTTCAGCGTGAGCGAGTGTTAACTAAAGTATTCAATGCCTATTACTTATCCGAAGCTCTTAAAGTGGTTACGACGTTTGGGAGTTAGATTATTAGTAAAATGTGATTCTCCAAATTCATAAAAGTTGTTTGTAGCTGTTATTGGCAGATTTTTTTTTTTCATTTTAAATTTACAATTATTTTATCATTCATAATAAGTAATACAATATGCAAAACCAGTCGCATACAAGTCATTGAGGCCCTCGCTTGATCCATTAAGCCTGCCAATCAACAAACAAAACTTTCCTCTGAACGTAACTAGTAAAAAATGGCAAAAAGAGTGACCTAATCTTAAAAATTCAATTTTGTATTAGTAGTTGATAATATTTCGTCTGAAAAGCATAACGGAAATGCAGCACAAAATATAAGGTGTCGGCCACTCCTCCAGGGAACAAGCTCTTCTGATAACAGAATATAAATTGTTCTTGAGACATTCGTTGAGAGGGTATTTTATGTATAAATGTAGATTATATTATTACTATGCATAACAATAGATAAGTATTTAAAGACAAGTATGTTTTACCACTTGCTGAAAAGAGTTTGATAGACTCTATAAAATCAATATCGCAATTTGACGTTTGAGTATACAACAGTAAGCGCGGTGTCAAAAAATTACAAATAAAATATTTCTTTTTAAGATCAATTGTGTTAATATTGCTTTTTGACTTATCGAACAAACAGTAGTACTACTGATAGACGTTTATTTTTTTTTAGTTTGTCAGTGTTATCGTTCGCTCCTTGTTTCAGTAGGTGGGCATGATGTGATGTGATCCAGCCGATTTCGGCTACGGCGACTGCTTCAACTCCGACGTTCATGTGCTCGCATGTGGCTTATATAGCTTAGCTTACATAGCCAATCTTATTGGTATGGTAGGTATATCTTTTTCTTTGCGAGTCGATAGCGATCGATACTAAATTGCTGACTAATAATTGGCCACGCTTACGGCATTATCAGTGGCTTCGTAAAGGTCTTTAATAGTGCAGGTGTTATGGCACTCAGGACAGTACAAAAGGTGAGCATATAGTTTGTGGTGATACTCCACACTCGCAATCATCGCAACCATCAACCAAGTATAGGACATTACAGGCTGTTGCCTGTCCTACGTATAGGTATATAAATCGCTTTCTTTAAGAGCCGCGTTCTTGACGATGTAACATTCTCAAATTTTATCGGCATGTACTCTTTATAAGACATAACGTTCGCCATTCTTTTAATTTCTTCCACATCAGCTCTTTATGGCCTTCACTTTACTCTCTTTCCTTCTATGATTCGTTCTATAATATTTTTAATAAATTCATCGTATCTTATTAAGTGGAAGTGGTAAGCAAAATTGGACAATACTAGCTTTTTGGTAACAATACAATTTCTAAAGTCTTTAAATTAACAAGTAAGAATCATTATAAAATTCACACTTACCACAGGTCCCTCCCCTGCTGGATTCTTATGGTGAACTAAACTAGATGTTTCTAGAATATTCTGGAACGGTGTTCGCGTTGGGCCGTTTGAAGGTGGTGTATGAATGGCCAGTAAGGAACCCATCTGTTTGGAAGAAACATCAGCAGTGATTAATTCTGCCTTCAACTAAATTAACAACTACTTACAAGAGTATCTTCAACAGTATTTACGTACGAAGTTTTTTCAGCTTTTTTCTTGAAAAGAACAAAAAGGCTGGACTATAGAGTATTTAGGTAGGTAATTCATTTTTAACGCGATTACGCTATACCTACATAATCTACAATTTTTGCTTATTTTTAGTCTCAAAGGATAACCCATTAGAGTTCTTTGACTTTAGGAATGTACCTATACGCAACTTAGTAAAATTGGTTGAATGGTTGAAAAATATTCGCCAACATTGCGTCATTCACATTTCTTGGTAAAAAAAGCTATCAAGTACCTAATTTAATTGAAAATAAAGATTCATAATGCTTTGTTACATAAATACTAAATGATTTTTGTTTTTATAGCACAAACCCGTGCTTAGGGAAACTCTCAAACAGAAAAAAATCTGAAGTCAGATCAGTCAGATTTTTATTCGATTTTTTTTCTTTGCCTTCCGAAGCACGTATCGTCTTACTGTCGAACAATCAGGTGATCAGCCTGTAATGTTCTAACCAAACTAGGGATCACAAAGTGACTTTTGTGATATGTCCCCACCGGGATTTGAAGCCAGGACCTCCGGATCGTGAGCCCAACGCAACGCCACTTGAGGCCGTTGAAAATACTACTTACCTATAGCAAGGCATTAGGTTTGTGCGTGTATCTGAACTAGTTAAGCTGAGTCCTAATATCAAAGCAAAGTTGTAATCCGTTATAGTGTTGTTGATTTTGATAGAATTTAATTCAGTCGATCATTCTGCTGTAAGGGTTAAGGACCTCGATTGTTGATAAGCTTTATATTGATTGATGATTTTATGTGTCTGAATCAATCAATGCTTGTGATAATTATAGTTTTGATTTTCTAGATATATTATAGTAAATGGGTAGGTACTGAATATTGAACGATGTTTCATTTTCGTTAAGTATATGTAATTTCTGAGGTTCGTTGACAGAAACCTTATAAAATTGCCTTTTTGCTTAGTTTGAATATAATATTTAGTGTTTACTATTTGCTATGTGTATTTTAGTAAAAAAAATGTAAAAGTATTACCGAGAATATTTTTTGATTTATTAAAAGTCAAGTTTACGATTTCGTATGAAATATTTTTGAATTCATTTGAATAAATTAAAACTGAAGACTAGATAAGGCTTACAAAGTTTCGCAATAAATTGCGAATGGTTTAAAATATTCTAAATGCGAAAGTCGAAATAAATAATGGGACATTCTTTTACAGCAAGAAAAAATCTCTTTTTGATATCGCTTTTTGTCATAAACTCGTAGGAAACAAAGAGAAATCGGCAAAGATTTTCTAAAATATCACATTTCACTTATACAAATTGGTTCAGTGAACTTTGATGGTTGAACGTTTCTTTGCCTTTTGTAATTTTTTTTTAGAGTTCCGAACGTCAAAAGGAAAAAGGAACCCTTATACTATCTATCACTTTGTTGTCCGTTCGTCTGTCTGTAAAGACTTTTTTAATCGGGAACGCGTTCGGGTAACAAGATGAAATTAACATCTAGGTAACACTAATGTCTGTGGTCCCATGAAACTCTGAAAAATCAAGCCTCTATAATAAATCAATCCAAAGATTGATGAAAGGCTCTGCTTTAGATACTTAAGTAGTAATCGTATATATTGAAGTACTCTGCGGAGAAAGTACCAACTGTCGTTCATTTTAATATGAAAAAAAGTCCATAGTTACCAATACCAACAAACTAGAATAGAAGTAGCGTAACCTAAGGTAGTATAGTAGTAGTAAGTAGTCCCACATAGTGTTCCTAATTTTCTATACCTACATAATTACATACTTGCTAGTTTTTAAAAATATACTTCAATTATTATACTTTTTAATAGGCAGACTCGTAACATTACTCTGTACTATCTATGCGAACAAAACCATGTTGACATGTTGTTTGACATTCTAATTTTACGATTTCCTTTTAAAACAACATTGTAATTACTATGAGCCTTCTGCTACTTCACAGAAGTACTTGTTTGCTGTAATTATAAAAACCACAGTCACCACTTTACTTTATTACTTCGGGTTGACTAATATTAGAATATTTTCATATCAATGTATACTTTGCGTACTTATTTTAACGTGTTATTATTAAGTTGCTCAACAGTATTTGTAAGTAACGTCGACTGATATTTAGGACATACGATTTGGGAAATAAACAGTTGTAATAATTACATTATATTTATGGTTAAGGCTAACAAACCTACCACTACCTAAAAGAACAAAATGTCATACAAACCATGATTACGATTTGCTATATTTGGTTCTATTGATTTATTTTTGGTTTACTAACAATCATTTACATTAATACATTGTAATAAGTAACACATTTGCAACTTATAAGTTAAATGTAGTGACTAATTATAAGTAAACACAGCATGCATTTATATAAAAAAGAAAGTGGCTAATGATTTGGTTGTCTTCTCGCCTACGAATAAGATGAAGGTGTTTGTGTCAAATTTGTTTCTCAACACCGCTTCAACTTAGCCGGCTTTTTCGATTTCAGCATTATATGGCGTAGCATTTTATTACATAAAATGTAAAAGATCGAACAAAGATCGGTAAGCTTCTTGTTATCTGCTTTAGCCTCAAAAATATGAGAGGGATTACACGAAATTCAACTTCCTTCGGTTGGCTAAAGCAACGAGAAAATTGGGCCCAATAACAATAGGAACTAAACTTAGCTTTATATGGGCAGATATTTTTTTTTCACGGATTTTTTCGAGGCAAATTTCTCGCGTATACTAACAATTTAGAGAGGGGGAATTCGTGGTGATCTACATAATCTGATTCCAAAGTGTATTTTATCCCATATATTTTTAAGCCACGGTCAACACACATCAAAATCCATTCAATTGGTTCTACAAACAGTTAGGTTCCCATAAGCCTACAAGTACCAGACAGGTTCCATGTTGTAGGTTCGTCACGTCAATACTATTATTGAGATATACTACTGTAACAGTGCGAGCATTACCGTTGCATTTATAGCACACCTAATTGGGTAGTTTCCTAGGTCAAGGATAAATTATGAAATTCTGATTTACTAAATAAAGACGAAACAAAAGGTGATAAAAAGCTTTTTCTATTTAACTTATTTCTGCATTTTAATAAAGAAAAATGTGTCACGTTTTTCTATGACAACACAGGTTGCTTTTTCATAGTAATTTCGTGTTTTGACGTTTAGTAAAATGTAACTGATTTCACTGGTTGGAAACTACCCTATTACACAGGTTTTGCCTCGCAAAAAAGTCTCAGTCACTCCTACTTCTAACTAATTCATAAAATTTTGAAAATGGAATGGAATGGTCCCAAATTTCAGAAAATGATATAAAAAAAATACTCACCGCCACATATTGCCATCCGTTATTCACCCGAACAAGCATCGCTTGTTCCTGAATGACGTAAGCGACAGTGCCCACAGGGCAGATAGTGCCCAGCTGCGGAACACAATTTTATACATAAAAACATTATTGGATTTACACACAATACTCGTATCGGATCTTTTTTTTTTGGGTTGAGTTTTTTTTTTCCGATAACGCCTAGGAAATTCGCTTCTGTTATTAATACTTCAAAATATTGGAAATCGTTTTTCTTTGTTTGGAGGAGATCAAACCATTTTTAACTAATTGTAATAATTCAGTTGTTAATTGATTGAGGGGGGGGGGGTGCCATAGCAATTATCATAATATAAGTTTTTATATAAAAGTTAATATTTGAAATAAATATAATAATATAATTTTATTTTTTTTAGTAACAGAGGTATATATATTAAATATATATATTGTAGTTGCGTAATATCATCCTTTGTATTATTATTGTTGTAGACGTAATAACAGCTAATAAAGTAGTGAAACATTCAACAGACTGTTTTGTGGGAATAAGATGTTCCACATAATAACGGCTCTTAATCTCCTTAGATGATAGCTCTGGGAATACAATAAGATAAAGGAGCTCCTAGATACGAATCATTTTTGAAGTACTTACCCGGATTAGGGATTGCGTTGTCTTGAATATAATAGTCCCAACAATAGTTCTACCATCGTCGTCATCTTCAAATTCGGCATTTTCAACAAGAGGATCCAACGGGTCGCGATATCCTGTATTGAAAAGTTTATGTTTAACCTACAAAGTTAACAAATAAATGGCTTTTGCGAGTCAAATAGAATCCAATTTTCACTTAAACAAATATTACATGTTGTGCAAACTATGCTCTCAGCAAAAGTTTGTAGCGCGGAAAACGTTTAGGAACGCATAAATTTTGCCAAGTTTTTAAATATTTATTCTCTTAGTTTGTTTGCTTACCGTAAGACTCAGGGCGGTACTGCAGGGGATGGCTCAAACTCCTCAAAATTTGCAAAGGGTCGCGATATTTGCCTGTTCGATAAACAAATTTGGTTAATGAACGACCATTCGCCCTGAACGGAAAGCAAAATGAAAGATAACCGTGGAATTCTTAATTATCTTGACATTTAACTTACCTGTGCCGGGTTCGCGTCGATTAATCCCGGGGCTATCTGTCAATGTGTCAGTGGGAACTTCGTTGGGGTAAAGACTCCCTGGGGGCCCTGGAGGTCCGGGGGGTCCCGGCGGGCCTGGGACGGAGATGTATTGTATGTTGGTGGCTGGACTACCGGGAGGTCCCGCTGGGCCTCTAGGTCCCTCCTTACCCGGAGTACCAGGCGTCCCGTCATATCCCCGATCGCCTTTCTCTCCTTTTATCTAAGAAACAAATGGTCTGCCGTTATTCATTTGTTTCGGCACGTTTTGCGAAGTTGTTTATTGGACTTCAGAGATTTGTTTAAAAGTTAGAAAGAAATTTAAAAATTACCTTTTCGAGGTTGAGCGGGTTTAGGCCGGGGTCTCCTTTCTCGCCTTTTTGACCTTGCGGGCCAGGCGATCCCGTAGCGCCTGGTGGACCCTAAGGGAATCCAGATATTCGTTATTTTTTTTCCTAATACATATAAATCATCATCTCCCTAGCGTTATCCCGTGTTCACAAGGTCAGGTTACCTAACCTGATGATATGACAGATCCAGTTGTTATAGAAGCGACTGCCTGACTGACCTTCCAATCAGCGAAAGGAAAACCAGCCCAATACAGGTAAGGTAGTTAGCCGGCGAGGGTGTGCTGCCGCCAAAGCATGGTATCGGGGTACCGAACAGAGCACAGTAGTTCGAATAGATATAAATAAATAAATAAAATATATTTATTTCAGACCTAAACCTAGAAGGCCCATGTAAAATATATTATTGGATGTATTTCAGAATTTCCCAGTACCCAGCAGGTTAACTAACTAAATATTTTCAAATTTATGACCAGATATAACACTTGTATAGCTACAATAGCTACTGCATTCAATTAAATCTTTATTTTCATCCACAATGCAGATTTTTCCTTAAGAGCAAAGTTTTAACAAAATATTTGCTTCCAACAACAAACTGTTTCAAACAACCCCCGGTTTTACCTGTTACACATTTGGGTATCTTAAATATTATAATACTAAACAAAAATGGAATATTACAGGGCGACCTTCGAAAAGATTGTTTATCTTACCGTCCATCCGGGTAATCCAATATCGCCGGAAGGCCCGTTCGTGCCGGGTGTGCCGGGGGGGCCTGGTAATCCGGGTGGACCACGTGGCCCCGGTGGACCCGGATGGCCCCGCTTCCCTCGTGGGCCAGTCTCACCTTTTTCACCCTACGGTAAAAAAGTAAAAGTTTTAAGCTTGCTTTGATTAATTGTGGTCGTGTATAGAATTAAGGGCTTGGTATTAAAAGTAGGATATAAAAATAGTAAAAAATATGAACAAAGAAAATTCTTTATTTTAAAATTTAAAAGAAAAATGTTATTCCAAACTTAAAAAGAAATTGATTATTATTAGACGAACCAAAGTCAGCGATATAGCCCAAAAAAATGATAAACTGAAGTGGCAGTGGGCGGGGCACATCGCTCGTAGAACGGACCGCCGCGCTGCCGATTAGGCCGTGGTAGGTTCTCGAGTGGTGACCGCGGACCGGAACTATAGTATTTATTTTATTTTTATGCACTTAACCTGATAAAACAGGCCATTTTAACCCGAATATGGCAAAGTAATAAGGTAACTCTCCTCCTGTGTTTGCAATGTAGGTTTGTTTCCTCCTAACTTCTAAACCACATAATAGAATTTAACCAATAAGGTGTTGATTGTTCGCTGGTTAGGTAAAGCGTTCGGAATCAAATTAAAGGGCTTCATCGTCACTAATTTAGGAGCCACGCACTTATCAGTGTAGCATTCTCCATACTAATTTAAAAAAGTTTGCAAATTAGTGACAAATTAAAATTAAGTTAATGTTTTGTTGGAACCTGATAAGCTTTATACAGAAGAAGAAAGACTTTCTTTTCACTTAAGTTCCAACGAGAAATATATTTGAGTTCAAATTTTTCAAGGGAGAATTAAATGTACAGCGGTTTTGTTATCTGTTGTACCTGACGTCACTGACCTTTGAGTAAGAGATAAGGTGTCACCTTCACAAAATAAAGCCTTCACCATTTACGTAGATTTAATTACATTGACATTCAAAACCTTAGCCGGTAACTTAGATAAACCTAGTTGTAATTTAAAAAAATGCTTAAAATGATTTTTAACATAAGGATATGTAGGTACTAATGTTCTTATAAGGAAATCGAGCAAAAACAAAATATTCAAAGGGTTTAAAGGCCTCAACAAACAAGCCAGCAGGAGAAGTTAAGCTAAAGGAGTATATTTGGGTTAAGGTTAAAAAAAAAACGCTGAGCGAAAGAAGGATTTTTGTAATAAAATAAGTGGTTGAATAAATCTTAAACATAATAAAAACTTTCCTTTACTTCGTCACAAAATAACAAATAGAAACATTACAAGGAAACCCTACATTCTATATAATTGAAATATTTTTTTACAAAATATTATAGAAATTGGGAACGGTTTACCAAGAAAAATTTCGTCGTGTTCATTTATCCTTAGTATAGAGAAGTGTGAGAAGAAATCGATAGTAATAGGTAGCGATTTACTATTATTGAGAACATTGAATGATTATAAATAGCTGAAAATTACTCAATAGCAATAAACCTTACCTTAGTCCAAATAGAAGCTTCGTCCCTGGATATTGCGACTGGACCAGGAGGGCCGGCTTCTCCTTTGTCTCCTTTTGGGCCCAATAATCCTTGGAGCCCCTGAGTCCCTGGCAACCCAGATGGGCCTATGTCTCCTCGTTCACCAGGCTTACCATCTGTGCCTGGAAAACCTTGCGGCCCTTCAATTCCTCTCATGCCTTTTTCACCCTAAAATTCACGTTGAAAGTTAGTGAAAATATTTTGTCAACATTATTAAATAATAACATTCTCAACACGTAAAATGAGTAATGAATCTGCGTTATTATTATAATTACACTACGCTATCTTTATCGTAAAAAAAAAAACAACCGACACAAAAGCTTGCTTAGAAATCTGTACACGGTCAAATTGCCCCCAAATAATCTACTTACTACAAATCCCTCCCTTTACTGTTTACATTAACAAGCTATGAGGTAATTACCTTTTCGCCTCTCTCGCCCCGGTCCCCTTTCATCCCCTTCGTTACATCCCTTGGTCCTGTGGAAATGACTCCGTGTTTATATTCAAAGGGTCTCAACATAACACTTGAAACTTCAAACGTCCCCTATAGGCATATTAAACGCTTGCTGACGTGATGGACTTCGTTTGACGCGTGTTTGAGTGTTCTTGATAACGCTATTTGAGAAGGGAGTAGGTAAGGGTACTGTAGGTGAGTTGATGGAATATTATAATAATACTCGAATACGTTTCTAGCGTGCGTACGACACCATCGCTTCCGTATTGGCACAGGCATGAGAGTTGACGCTAAAACGCTTTTACCGGCTAAAATATTGATACAACTACTTAAACTATTTACTTAGACTGTTTACTGGTTTAGCATATTACATAAAGAGTATGTGCACACGTGTCATTCCTACTTATTATGCCTACTACGAGGAAAAATAAGAGCTGGGAAGAAGCGAAAGTGGTGTGTCAGGATCGCAGGAAGTAGAATTTTGTGGTCTTTGCCTACTACCCCAACGGGAAAAATCCCGTGATTTTATGTATGCGTATGTATGTAACTAACTGCGAGAAGCATAGTATAAAACGACCTCTGTGGTCCAGTGGTTGAAAGTTGGAGTCGCGATCCGGAGATCCCGGGTTCGAAGCCCGGTGAAGGTATAGCATAAAAAATACTTTTTGAGCCTTAATTCGGTTAAAGGCATTGCAGACTGATTGAGGACACGTTAAGCAGTCGACCCCGGCTATTAAGTTAAGTAAGTATGTAATTGCTGCATGAGTCGTGACGTGACGTTTAAATTCAAAAATATCTTTATTCCCTAGGTAACACTTTGAATCGTCACTTTTTACATAACGAACGTCTCATCGGCCTAAAACCACTGCAGCTTCTCACAACCTGTACGTAATAGTCGAGGAAAAGAAGCTACAAGAAAAACCTTGGCAGAGGGCCTAAGAATTTAAATATATATATATATTACAAAATTATACATACATACATACATAAACTCACGCCCGTAATCCCTAGTGGGGTGGGCAGAGCCACAAGTAATCAAAGACAACTTGCAGCCACTGTTGATACGATGTCGTAAGCTGGATTACAAAATTATTATTATTTATTATCGGTGCAATGCCGCTAGTGTAATGGTTTCGTTTGGACCAGGTCAGATTCTGAACAGTTAAACGCCTAGTTGGACGTGACGTTAAGTTACGTATGTTTCTGATTATGTTACAATTGTCAGTAAATTTTGTGAAACAGACAAAATGTTAATAATTTTTGTGAAATTTGAAAATAAATCTAATAATATTATTATATAATTTAGTACTTTATCTAATATTAGTTGCCAGATAGTTAATCACACGCAATCACATCTTCTAAATAATCACTGACATTATAATAGTTTTTACATATAAAACTGTTCTAAGGTAAATTCTGAATGTCAGTGGGAATCATATTGTATAAACATTGCCCTTTAAGAGATTTAGTGGTATTACGCAGTTGACTGATAATTATGTAAAGCAAGCTTATTTTTATTCCGGGTATTAACAAAGTGCCGATGATATTTTTTTTCCAAATTTGATATTTTAACCCACACGAGAGAAGAAATATTTTAAATATAAAAGTATGAGAATAGGAGGAGTCGTTTCCTTCTAATTCTGTCATACTAATTCTAATACAATTACAGAAGTGCCTCGAAATATCTAACATAAATTATATTCTGCGACGCCACTAAAGTTGTATTACTGGAATTATGAAGGAACCAATGGATAAATTTGCTTGATCTAACTTGGAAAGTAATTATCTAGAAGTTTCCCCGGGGGTACTGTAAAATCTAGCTATTATACCAAATCATTTTCAAAGGAATTATAGAACGAATAATGGTTGATCAATAATGGTTAACACGTGTACCTGAAGTTTATTTTTGTATATCTATATACTTACCTATACCTGAACGATAAATTATAGATAATTGATATCCATGGTTTATGCCCAGTTATTGCAATAGGCCCGTCCTTGTCCTCGGCCGAGATTTACAGACACAATACTTAAACAATGAAGTTTGGATTTTAAAAGAACATTCAGTCTTACGACTTTAAATGGGACTTTGAGGATGGATTGTATATACGCTACACCTATACCTACATCTTCGGATATATAGGGGTCATACTATGTATTTTACCTATAGTATGAAATAATTTAAACAGACTTTGAATTTCCAAAGTACTTAAGCTTCCTTATAATTTTGTTACTAATACTCTAGAGTAACTCGTTGAAACCTAAATATTAACCTATTCCACCCACGATTTCCCATTTACATAACGTGCAACCCTAGTTTATGTTCAGGTTATAAAAGTTTTATTTCCAAGTCCACAATAGCTTAGTGGTCCATAAATAACATTAATATAAAATATAAATATAAGTAACGTTCGTCTAACAAATAGATCGGTGAAGCGAGGGTACTCAGTATATCTTGCGATGGCTTGGATGACGGTATAGTAATACACCACAGAGATTTCTTCTAGAAATAAGCTGAACCGTTTTTCTGCCTTGTGTTAGTGCGATTGTTTCAGAATCAGAATCATTTATTCAACGTAATTATCATACATAAACTTTTTTAAAGTACTTAAATTAAACATTTTTTCATCTACGTCATTTCGCAAGCTGTTATGGCTAAGGAGAAGAAATGACAAGAAACTGCAACAGCAACACATTTAATACCAAGCATTTTTATCATTTAGGTTAATTAATCTCATAATAAGCTTTTTTATAATATAAACTTCACTTTTTTATATCGTGTTCTGAGTAGAATAAATACGTAAATAAGTAGCTATGCTTGGTTAGCATATGCTAGAATAATTTTATGCGTTTTATAATGTAAGTGCACTAAACCTATATATAAAGCTTTGCATGGAAAATTAGGTAGGTTCTTTTTCATCACTGACATTATTGCAAGATAAGAGCACATATTACATATTTCTTTACATATTTTGTATACATGTTTTTTTTTCTATATTTTTTTGCGGGGGCAAATTATATCGAGGATTTCCACCAATTGCCGTACGACGTTTATCTACGTAAAGCGGTCGATATAATTCGCGGCGCGCGCTGCGCGGAACCTGTGTGGCTTGTGCTGCAGTATTTATTTAAAACCTAATAAATTGTGGGTTGTGAATCAACTACATAATTACTACAAATAAAATTGAACTGAAAGCAATGATATAACTTCTGGTCTAAATACGACTAATTGCGGAAGTTTCAAATGTCATGCGCCCGTTTTACGAGTATCGTCAAATTAAAGAAACAATGTTGCGAAAGAACATCACAACTTAAAGTCAACAATTTCACGAATAAACGTTTCGAGTCACTTGAATTTATTACTATCTAAATGTTCTAGATCAAACGAAACAAGAAATTTCAAGATTTGTAACTTTTAGGTACTAATTAATGTAATTGAATTTTGAAACTAACTTACTCTTCTATATGATTTGATATGACACGAACAATTTGATTCATAATCACACCCCGGAGACCTACTTCATACAAACAACCTCGTTTTTCACAGATTATCAACACGCGCAAATGTATGTGTGACATCTGAGGGCTGCCAATTGCCATCTAATTTAATCGTCATTACTTTGATAGGTTGTAATATTTACGAAAGAAGCCTTTATAAACTTTGTTTATGTATAGCACCGTAAGCATGATTATTATTAAGTAAGTATTTCTTATGTAAGTGACTGTAAGTCTTTAATAAGAAATAAAGATTAAATAAACCTATAATCATTAGTAAGTATGTATTTATTTATTTACCACACAAATCACAAACAAAAATTTTTGAACAATGAATGTTCACAATGCAAATAAATGGACTTATTTAACCTAGGTTCAAGTTTTTTGCAAATTATTAGCATGTTTTGATGTACAATCACCATGAAAAATAAATATTTATAGGCGCGGCGCAGGTGAGCCAGCGCGGACAATTACTGTGAGATCAAATGTTCGAAACAGATGAAAGAACGTCGGCGTCCCATTTCAAAATTCGAAATTCGAAAAAAGGTTATTATAAAGTTAGTGATTATTTAGAAGATATGAATGCATGGGATTAACTGTCTGAGAACTGATATTAGGCAGCTAAATTACTCAATTGTATACCAATATTTTATGTTTATTTTTTTAAAGAACGTCTAGGTCCCTGTGCCGAGGTTTTTCTTGCAGCTTCTGTTCCCCGGATATACAGGTTGTGAGAAGCTACAGTAGTTTTAGGCGGATGAGACGTTCGTTATGTAAAAATTGACGATTATGTTACCTACTGAATAAAGATATTTTTGAATTTGAATTTGAATCAGAGTAGACGGACCGTATGGAGCATTTTACGAATTGCTATGAGACATAACTAAAGGAACGCAGATATAGCAATCAATATTATGAGAAATCCTGAAACTTCCTACGCACCGGTCCCAATCAGGAAGAGGCGCAGTTTGAAAACCAAAATACTTAATTGTATTTACTGAGCAATCACTTACCACTTCGAGCGATGTCGCCCAAAACAGAGTTTTCTGAGACTGCCAAAGTGGGTGGCCCTGGCGGCCCCGGCAAACCTCGTACACCTAAACATAATAAAATGCCATTACACGATTTAAAGAAACCATTTTAAGTCACGAGCAATCTTGAAAATAATAAATTAAAAGCCGAAATCCTTTGAAATACTTTTCGTTTCTAAATTAATGATTATTAAGGATGTTTTTTATAACTTTTTCTTTCTTTTATTCTGAAGAGATTTAAGGAATCTCAATAAGATTGTAAATAAAAATATTAATTTATCTCGTAAATTGAGCTGTTATGATGGAAATAAAAACTACGCAAACGACAGCGAAAGAAATACGTAAGTAGTTAGTACTTATATTGAAGATAAATAAACAAAATGGACTTGGAAAGAGAGGCCCATACTTTTAATATACCTATCGCAAAGAGTCCCAGCTCAAGGTTTAAATTTTATACAACAAAATATAATAAGCCTAGTCTCGTAAAAATAAACTAAAGTAAGTAATAACATAATACGCCGTCCGTACGCAACAGCCCTGGAGGGCCTAAAATAAAAATTTTCCAAATCGTTACTACGAAGCCCCTAAAATCTTGCAAACGTGTTTCCCGCGCATAAATAAGGGTCATAGTGAAACATAAAATTTGATGGTCGAGTTAGTTCGTTACCTTTCTCGCCCTTTTCCGCTGGTCGGCCGTGCGCGCCTGGCAAACCCGGAGTTCCATCTCGGCCCGGTTGGCCCCGCTCCCCTTTGGCCCCATGCGGTCCTCTTAGACCCACGTTGCCCTGTAACACAGTTATAATCTTACGGGCTGAAGGTAACATACCGTCATGTTACGAGGGTCAACCCGCCGGTTATTGCGTTAGGCCCGGCTTTATTGTGCACGTATGTACTAAATTAGCTACGGTCTGAAAGATTTTATTTTGATTTGCAGAGTTTTCGATGTTTCAACCCGGAGGTGATTGGGATTGATTTGTTTGAAAACTTGTGTGCCTTTCAGGTTGTTAGCTTTTGTAAGGTTAGTTTATTCGTAGGTATGAATGGGTGTTCGTTTGTAACAATAGGGTTCGATAAGAAAAATATAATTATTAATGCTTACGACAGGAGTAAAATAGAGTTTACAGAAAATGTGTCGGAAAACATTGCAAATATTTTCATCAGTCATCTAATTATGGAGCAATTTAGTGAACTTTGTAATTAAGAGTGTAATTATCATTATCTTCTCTACTACATTCTGTACAGAAGACCTAAAAACGTTCTATCCTCAACCAGAAAACACAACTTAAAGAGTTTCATAAATGCGGTATTGCTAATACCTTAAGTGTGGCTATTATAAACAACTGCGTCACTATTAATCATCATTATTAGTACCAATCAAAAGACGTCTTCACGGAACGAAGCCGCTATCCATCATTCTATTCGTCTACTCCTTAAACGGCATTAGGTATTTATCTATGGCTGTAAGTGGTATCATGTAATGTCGACTTTTATTTAATATTACTTTGACTCTATTCCGTTTAATCCATGATAACCCAGTTCGGAGAAAGCGTGACTTACTTGGTGGTGTCACAGGTTCAAAACCAGGCTCAGCTTTAAACCACTGAATTCGACTTTTTGACTTTGAATTCATGTTTGTATCATAATAAGCAAACAAAACATACAACCATTTATAAAACCTTTAGCAACCGTACAAATAGGCGGCCTTATTAAGCAATTTCTTCCAGACAACTAATGTCAGACGTTAATCAATCTTTGTCTTAATTAACAAGTATTAAGTCACAAATTCTACTTCAGATACTAGATAGTATTAGTGTAGATACGAAATCATTATGAGGTTTTGTATTGAATATAAGGCTGGTCATAGGATGGGTGACCAGAAAAAAAAAGTTTTCATCTCGAGCTCCTCCGTGCTACGGAAGGCACGTTAAGCCGTTGGCCCCGGCTGCATTAGCAGTCGTTAATAACCATCAATCCGCACTGGGCCCGCGTGATGGTTTAAGGCCCGATCTCCCTATCCATCCATAGGGAATGCTCGTGCCCCAGCAGTGGGGACGTTAATGGGCTGATCATGATGATGTATTGAATATAAAGTAAATTTATCAAAAGTTGTCAATATAAATGTCTAATACCTAACCGACTGTCGGACGACGCTCAGTGGGTAGGCCCGCTACAAGGTGGATCGACGATCTGGTGAAGGTCGCGGGAAGCCGCTGGATGCGGGCAGCGCAGGACCGATCGTCGTGGAGATCCTTGGGGGAGGCCTATGCCCAGCAGTGGGCGTCGTACGGCTGATGATGATGATACCTAACCGTATTCAGTACTTACCCGCTCTCCTTTGTCGCCTTTAGGTCCATGTAATCCCCTTTCCCCCTTGTTTCCCTGATAGCCCCGCTCCCCTTGTGGCCCGGGTAAGCCCATAGGACCTCTTTCACCCGGGGGCCCCGCTATACCCGGATTACTCGACCCGTACAATCCCGTTGATTCCTGCGATGATGGAGAAATTATGAAGGGACATGTGAAACAATAACACGGCAAGCCTGAAGATTAGAATGTACTTAAAACAGTAATACATCATCCAGGGATTAAGTGGTCCTTGTAGGCACTCAAGGTAACTTGTGAATCGACTTAGGATAAGGAAACTCGTTTAGGTTGCTGAATAGGTACTTGATTAATTTCATTAGCGATGTTATAATATTCACAAAGTATGTTTTAGAAATGTAAATTTGGAACTTTAGAAATTCCAAGTTGCTTTTGAAATAAATTTTAATATTAACGACAACAGTAGGCATTCATTCCTCAAAGTACATTTGGAAACTGTTATTTTTAATAGCTAATAAAAATATTTTCATCTTTTACATTCCAGCTGCTTTCAGACTTAGACCAGTGATTCTTTTTCTTTATAAATGTACGGAGATAAGGATGAAGCGCGTTTCAACAGACTTTGCTACGTTGTGGGAGTAAAGAAAAATAAGACACGATGTAACTAAGAGGTTATTAGAACCCATGGTCCAGTGGTGTGAGCGTTCGGCTCACGGAGGCCCCGGGTTCACAACCCAGTGCGGACATATCACGAAAACCACTTTGTGATCCCTAGTTCGGTTAGAACATTACAGGCTGATCACCTGATTGTCTGATTGCCCGAAAGTAAGATGATCCGTGCTTCGGAAGGCACGTTAAGCCGTTGGTCCCGGTTACTAATTATTGATGCAATGCAAGTTAATACTCGTTACATAAACCACGTCAGGGACCTTTGGCGGTTCAATAGTAACCCTGACACCAGGGTTGATGGGGTTGGTAATCCACCTCACAGCCCACACGATAGAAGAAGAAGAACAATATCAATATCAATCTAAGACCTATGTCCTTTATTGCCCACACACAGTTTCTTTCTTCAATTATTTGTAACTACATCAATAGCAACTCTATCTTACCATAAGTGCAGTTGAAACAGAACCTGGTGGTCCCGGCGGGCCAGGCGGTCCTTGCAGCCCCGGAGTTCCATCAACCCCAGGGTCACCTTTAGGCCCCGGCTGACCTTCTATACCCGGAGATCCACTTTCACCTCTTTCTCCTCGGTCACCCTTAAGACCTATCGGACCTGGTGGACCCGGATCTCCCATTTGACCCTATGGAAAAAAATATAATTAGAAGGCAAGTCTGTAACGTTAACTGTATTGGGTCACAAAATACATATGTATATAAGTTTTCATAGGAGACAAAGTGTCAAATTAAAGTTGGGCGAGATTGAATTAGAAATTTTATGACAACTTCCCAGAATTATGATTTGTTTTTTTTTTTTTTACATAACATTACAAATACTTCATTGCACAAACGGGAAATACAAAGTAAAAGAGAAATAGAAAGAGTACAATTGCTAAGTAGCGATCTCTTCCAGGCCACTTTTAAGTAAAGGAGAAATTTAATATTATTATTTAGGGACCGCTTACCTAACCTGACAATTTAACCTAAGAATGCTTGTCTGACCTTCCAACCCGAGGAAAAACCAGCCCAATTCCAGGTTAGATCATATACCTCCTATAACACATTTCTATGGCATATTACCTATAAGCTGCTTGTCTATAATGCCAAGAAACTTAGATTACTCAGCTATTTGGTACCTGAAGTTCCACAGCTAAGAACACTTAAGCGCAGCGCAATATCCTCTTCCGAGATGAGGTACCTGTGCTCCGCAATGGCACACGGTATTTCCTTTTTTCCTTTAATATTAAAAGTAGGAAGATTGAACATTCACTTTCAGAAACCACCTTCGAAACAAAATGCACACAGGCCATAACTCCTTGTACAGAATGTAATCTTGTTGCCTAAGTGAAATGTAATATCGCTGAATTTTATTTAAGGCATAATTGCGTTGTTGCTTTTGTAAAATTCATATAGGATTCTAGGTTTTCTAGGACAACAAGATTTCCCTAGAGGTCGACTGGGACTCGGCTTAGCGCTGGGTCTACGGGTCTAAAGTAAAAGTATAATTTAGAACATCTTATTTACTTAAGTTTTTTTTTCTCTTAAAACTATTACAGGTTAAATGTTCAATGCAACAGATATTTCATGAATATATTTTTATACACATAATATTATAATATATTATACTTACACCCCGTACAAGTACCCAAACAAGTAGGTGTGAATGTTAGTGATGCCGTAACGAATACTGAAGGGGATGAGTCAGACCATAATTCTAAGTCGATATCAAGTGGAATTTCTTGTCGGAAAATTCATGACATTCTTTGTGTTTTTTTTTATTATTTTCAGTTTTATACTTTAGCGACGGAAAATTTCACTTGATATCAGCTCAGAATCATGGTCTGAATCATCTCTCAAAGTTTTCGTTACGATGTCACTAACACCCAAGAAAGAAATATAGAAAGTCATTCCGTGATTATGGCACTTGCAACATTGTTGCAATATCGGCAGTCTCGTATTCCTGATTTCACACGGTAAAAAACACTGGTATTCAGTGTTTTAATGATCTGTTAGAGTGTTCAAAAAAAGCGTAACTTGTTTTATTGAAATAAAGTCGTATAATGATGATAAAAATGTTTTTAAAAGTTCTAAATTATAATATTACGTACTTAATATTTTTAAATTCATGATATTTTTTACTATTGGTTACAAATTGCAAATTGTTTAAGAATGGAATAAATAAAACGTATATTAACCGATCTAACCTACGATTCCACGTATCGTAAGCTAAAATACAAATATTGTATTAGACCAAATAAATATTTAGGCAAGACTTATCCTATCGCAAAATAGGATTAAAAATATACTTAGCATTATTATAAACTAGTGTCCTATAATAAAAAACCACTTAGAATTATTCGAACCCATTCATTCATAAAACATATAGGCATCGGTAGTTAGTTACACGTGTTATAATGGCACGTGAAAAGCGGTTGGAATTTCTAGACCTATCTAAGTTTCAGAATAACCTGTAACCACTTAGTAATGTGTCTGTTAAGTCACTTTACTTAGTTTTAATTATTTAGTATGAATCAGAATTGGTAGTAAACCGTGGTTGCCCAGTTGGTAGAACGCTTGCTTCTCACATTGAGGTCGCAGGTTCGAATCCAGCACAGGCTTTAACCTATGATTGTCGAATTTGTCTTCGAATTCATAACTTAAACCCTTGAGAGCTATAAAAATAAAAATCATTTAAAAGATATTTATTACGTTTCTTACCGTTTTTCCTGGAGCACCAGTGGTACCATCAGCTCCTGTGGGGCCCTGAGGTCCCGGAGGGCCTCTTAAACTCGGAATGGTCTCTAGAATTTGCGAAATGTCGTTGACGCTGCATTTGCAATGCCCTGAGAGACCCACCTGTGTGCACAAAAGATCAGATTAGTGCAAAACATACTAGATATTTCTTGGTAAACCTGAAATGTACGGGTAAATATTTGCTTGTATAAAAGATATTGTAACTTATTTACGAGGTTCGCACTGTTTTGAATTTTCTTTGTAACTTGATAACGTAGAATCATGTTATCGAAACAAGGAAACATGGTATGGTATACTTCGCTCTTTATTAGAAATTCATAGATATGTTTGATGTCATACCACAAACATGTAAATTCAGTTCTTCTATTATCGTGTGGGTTGTAAGGTGGATTACCAACCCCACCAACCCTGGTGTCAGGGTTTCTATTAAGCCATCAAAGACTCCTGACATGGCTCATATAACGACTACTTACTTATATCAGCATGGTTACTTGCAACATCATGTAAGTTCACTGTTATTCTCAGAAAGAAACAGATTGAAAAAGTCAGAACTTTCTGTATTTATTTGTTAATGAATTATTTTTACATCATCATTATCAGCCGTACGACGCCCATTGCTGGGCATAGGCCTCCCCCAAGGATCTCCACGTCAATTGGTCCTGCGCTGCCCGCATCTAGCGGCTTCCTGCGACCTCCACCACGTATTTTTGCATATTGAATAACGAATAATGTGAACTGGGCTTAGGGCGAGTTACTTTGTATTTATGTAAGTTTCGATTGAAAGGCAAAGAACATTGAAGTTTATTCTCCGTATATCCACAAAAGTCAGCAGGTTTTCACTGGGAAGAGAACAGAGTGCGACCATACCTAGTCTTTTGTTCGTAAATCAAAGATCTTCTCGCTTACTTAAGGTAGAATGTAAACACTCTTTGCCATCAAAATTTGTGAAGAAAAAAGAAACAGGCAAGTAAGTATGTATTTTTAATGTGATTCAAGTGCAATAAAGAGTTTTTGTATTGTATTGTATTGTATTGTAAGTCAGAAGCGACAGTAGCCGAATTTATATAAATATATAAGTAGAGTACCAATCCGCACTGGGCCCGCGTGGTGGTTTAAGGCCCGATCTCCCTATCCATCCATAGGGAAGGCCCGTGCCCCAGCAGTGGGGACGTTAATGGGCTGGCGATGATGATAAGTAGAGTAAGACCTCACTGATTGCATCCAAGTATAAATGATTAAGCTTAGTTAGACATTGGGGGATAAAAAGGCCACATCGAAGCAATTAGTTTAAAAAGGCAATATTGCAATTAGACATTTGGGCATATAAAAGTAAGTGCGCAATGCAAAGAAATGCCAAATAGCAATATTGCTTTTTGGATGAATTGCCTTTATGTGGCCTTTTTAACCCGCCCCTTGTCTGTAATGTCAAATCGACCTAAACATAAGCTCAAAACTATATCCCATTCATTACGTGATACTGGCAGAAATGTGACCACACAAAAGCCACCTAGAATTGAATTAAATTGACTATATCCCAATTGGAGTAGTCAGAAGTACATTCATCGCAAGATGAACTAAGTACTCACACCTCATATTGCTTTCTGTTAGACCAATGAGATAGGTGGTGAGCCGTATCGCCGTCTATAATGGTCGAACCAACTGTGTTAATGAAAGTGCAAATCAAATTGTAAAAAAAAACATTACCTTAAAAGTATTCAAATCAATTAAATAAAGAATACTTACGCTGACTCCTTGATCCCCTTTCTCTCCATTGGAGTCTGAAAAGAGTTATCCATTTTGAATATAATTCACATGATGTAATTCTTCACATAATGCTGTATAATGTTACAGGATATTGCTGTTTTGATTAAGCGTTATTAAAAATTTGATCCAGGGCAGCATAATACGATGTATTTTTATGAGAAATTTTGCTAAGACTAAATTAAATATTTAAGCCCTTATACAAAACAAAACAAACAATATTATATTGGAAATACTTCAAGGATTCTTTGCAAATATCTGTATAAAAAATAATGAGTGGAAATCCCATCAGCTCGCCGTTTCGTAACCGAAGAAGCAATCGTACATTTTGTTCTGAGTTTGTTATTTTTAGATTTGATGATTTAGCGACTGTATTATATTTTCATCGTATTTCAGGCTTTTACGGCATTTGGTGGAATGTAGGAATTTTCTGCATACATTCATGTGGAAGGCATGTCAAGATTATTTCCGGCCAAGTAGTTGATGCCATTTGCGGCTAATCTACAATAAGTCACGTCAAAAAAAAACATTTCAAGATTTGTATCATCGAAGTACAAAATAACTTACACTAGCAAAATGTTACTTCCGTTGTTAGTCTTTTGCCTTACCTTCCATATTTTTACGCAACGATTAATGACAGTTGCTAGTAACGCCCATTATTAGCGTTAGTTATTTTTAACGTTATCGCATTATTTTTTACCTGTGGTATCACTACTGCAGCGCCCTCTGGCGAGCCACTTAACTTTTGGTTGCCAATTTTTCAAAATGGCTACAATCCGCGCCTTCTAACTTCTCCGCACCCCGCAATTTTGTTTTTGTTTAAACCGCTGACGTTATTCAACCCCCTTGTGCCACAAACACACCTATTGTACACACAACAACTCAAAAATACATCATAACACTTCAAACATTCGAAAAGTGGTGAGTGATAATTTTAGTTCCCGCGCGACCCCTTGGTAAGTGATTTTACTTTTTGTAAACACTATTTTCAGTATTATATTCCCGCCTAGCCTACGCTCAACGGCCACCAGGGGAAGCTGGTGCCCGGCGTAGCTATAGAATTTGGTGCCTCCTGTGAGGATTAGTCCTCAAAACATTGTTTGTCGACCGCGTTTTCTCGTGTTACCCGCCATTTTCTTGTTAGAAAAAATTGGAAATTATTTTCTATGTATTTCAGCTTTCTTCGAATTTAAACCTTAATAATCCGCCTTATAACTACTATTACTACTGTAATTTACATATTTTTTGTGTGTGTAAAGCGGCATAATCGCATATTTTCTTATAATTTTGTCCACCGCATTTTTCTTGTGTGTTGCGTCACTATGGCGCCACCCACTGAGAAAGATTTTCGCAAAAAAATATACATTCTCGAATCACGCCGCGATGCTTATTATGCACGTATGCAACGTATTTATGATAGCCGTCCTTCTATTTCAAAGGTAGAATCTTGTGATTTATTTCTTTCACAATGTGAAACAATTGACGACATCCGCAAGGAATTTATGGCCACCATTAACGACATAAATTCACTGAATATGGAGTTAGATCCCGAATTCATTCCTGATTTTAATTCATGGAGTGGTTTTGAAGACATTTATTGTGCTATTCGACATACAAAAAATGTATTGAATCGTAATGTAAAACAAGACGAACAGCCTAGGTCGTGTTACGCGAAATTACCTCCCATCGAGATACCTGATTTCAATGGGAACCCCGCACAATGGAGTTTATTCTATGAAACCTTCAAATCCACTGTTCATTCCAACATGTCGCTATCGAAGTCTGAGAAGTTATATTACTTGTTGGGACGTTTGAAGGGACCCGCGCAGCTAGTATTTTCCGGCATAAGTCCCACCGCTGATAACTACGAATGCATTTGGAACGCATTAGTAACCAAATATCAAGACAAGCGTTTTTTAGCAAATGTATTTCTTGACAACATTTTTGATTCAAAGGCTTTGCCGAACCCCGCTACCGCGTCTCAGTTGGAAACGTTTATAGATAAGTTTGCCGCATCTGTCGCCGCGCTAAAACAATTAAATATTGTAGGCCTGAGCGATTATATTTTTATTTATCTCGCTTTGAAACGTTTGGACCGTGACACCGCAAAAGCATTTGAAATGTTTGTTCGTGACACTGACATACCTACTTATGATCAGTTTATCGACTTCATGAAGGGCCAAGTTAAGATTATACAACGCACTAACAACACGGCTACTTCGTCGAAAGTTGTTCAAAAGGATGTTGTTAAACCAAAAATGGTTTCCCCTCCTAAAATTACGCATACTTACATTTCCGCGACTTCTCATAATAATTCTGACTCTGTATGTTCTTTGTGTAATGCAAATCACGAACACATTTACAACTGTAAAGCATTTCTTGACATGTCCCCCGCAAACAGACATACATTTATTATGGAAAATAAATATTGTACTAACTGTCTCAGTTCCAAACATAAATGGACCGCTTGTAAAAGCACGAGTTCTTGTCGCAATTGTGGCTATCGACATCACACTTTAATTCATTTATCTAAAACCGCTTATGTAAACGAGGATAGAAAGTTGTCCCGTACTCCTCTCGTAAAACCGCAGGTGGACAAACCGCAGCAAGTCTCATCAACGCCGCAAGACGCCGAGTCACCCCACCACGCTGATCGACATGCAACGACGTCGTGTATGCCGGTCTCTCTCCCGCAAAGACCTCAGCCGCATAACCATGTCTCTTCTCCCGCTCCCGCACACTCGGTGGACGTACCCATCGCAGGCAGTGTTTCTTATCTGTCTGCTGATAATCCGCGCGCGAATTTTAACTCGCAGAACCCGCCACTTAGTACATCTGTTGTATTAGGTACCGCTTGTGTTTACGTCCGCGATCGTTATGATAATCTCGTCCTATGTCGTTGTATTATCGATCCGGGCTCGCAAAACAACTTCATTACCGCTTCTTGTTGTCGCAAATTAGGGTTAAACATTGAACAATTAAACCGCAAAACTATTATTAAAGGTTTAGGTGACCATTCGAGTACCGCTCGCGGAAAAACACATTTAACTTTTCATAGCCGCGTAAACGCTGAGCAAAGCTACTCGATGGACACTCTAGTCCTCAATACAATCACCGAAAAGTTGCCAACCGTCCCGATAAATATTTCATCGTGTGACTATTTAAAAACAATACCGCTCGCTGATGATAACTTTTCTTCGCCCTCTGATATTGAGATTCTTATCGGTGCTAAACTGTTTGTTGACATTCTATTACCGGATAAAATAGTCGGACCGCCGTACTGTCCGTCCGCTTTTTCCACCACTCTCGGTTATATAGTGATGGGCGATGCTCAGGTTGATACGGAACCCGTAAGTTCTGTTTCTTACTTCGCTACCGGCGAATCTATACATGACGATCTGGAAAAGTTCTTCAAGTTAGAGGACTTAAAAGATAAACCCGTTTTATCTCATGACGATCGAGAGTGTGAGTCATTTTATCAATCGACAACCTTACGTGACGGCTCTGGACGTTTTACCGTAGGACTACCTTTTAAAGAGAACCCTAATTTACTAGGCGATTCATTAAAAACCGCACGCAATCGTTTTTTATCTCTTGAACGCAAGTTTCAAAAAAACCCGCATTTTAAAGCCAGATATGACGAGGTCATACGCGAGTACCTAGACAAGGGTTATTTACTAGAAATACTCGAACCCAAAACCAATAGTGAGGGTTTTGTTTTACCGCATCACGGGGTACTTCGCGAAGATAAATCGTCTTCAAAACTTCGCATTGTTTTGAACGCAAGTGAGAAAACCAGTTCCGGTACCTCACTCAATGACATTCTACATACTGGCCCCGCATTACAATCGGATTTGTTTAATATTTTATTGAATTTTAGACTGTTTGGTACCGCTGTAACCGCAGACATTCGTCAAATGTATTTACAAATACTTACCCGCGAGCAAGATCAACCTTATCAACAAATCATTTACCGTTTCGACCCCCGCGAACCTCTACGTTTCTTCGCTTTTAACCGCGTTTGTTTTGGGCTTCGCTCGAGTCCTTTCTTGGCTATCCGCACCATTCATGAGCTCGCTCATCAAGAGAGAGAAAGGTTTCCTCTCGCAGCGACGCTCGCGTTCCGCGACTTATATATTGATGACATAGCTAGCTCGTTCGCTACAACGGACGAAGCAGTTACCGCCGCGCAACAGCTGATTGATATGTTCAGCGCCGGTTGTTTTGAAATGGTTAAATGGTCGAGTAATGCCCGCGACGTTTTATCCACCGTTCCTGAATCGCACCGCTTAACAGACCCTGTCGATCTCGATAAGGATGAATCTTTGAAAATATTAGGAATGCAATGGTTTCCCGCGAGTGATTTATTCAAGTTCACGATCACTCCGTCCGATCGAGTTTGTACAAAACGCAATATGTTGTCCACTATCGCCCGCTTATGGGACATTTTAGGTCTTGTAGGACCGGTGATTGTTACCGCGAAAATTCTAATAAAGGAGTTGTGCTCGCTCAAGCTCGACTGGGACGACACTCCACCCGACTACATAGTCCACGAGTGGGATCGTTTCCAACTGGAGTTACCGCTTCTTTCTAATTTCAATTTCCCGCGATATTTAAATGTATTTTCGCATAGTGATGTGGTTATTGTAGGATTTAGCGATGCAAGTGAGAAGGCGTACGGGGCTTCTGTTTATTTACATGTTGACAACAATGGTACTCGCTCCACCACCTTGGTGTGTGCGAAGTCAAAAGTGACCCCAAGTAATCATGTAGTCACCATGCCGCGACTTGAGCTGATGGCAGCGTTACTTCTCGCGAAACTTATCCGATCTGTTGTTGATACCTACTCAACCCGCTGTCATATTAGAAATATTTACGCGTTTTCGGATTCAACCATTGCCTTGCATTGGATTAATTCATCCCCGCACAGATTACAGACCTTTGTCGCGAATAGAGTGTCTAAAATCATCGCTTTGTTACCCGCGAAACACTTTTGTCATATACCGGGAGTGACAAATCCTAGTGATTGTTTATCTCGCGGCTTGTTGCCTTCGCAACTTATAAATCATTCGCTGTGGTTTACGGGCCCTTCTTGGATGTCAATGGACGAGAAGGACTGGCCCATAACACCGTTCAAGCCGGACGCTTCAGTCGACGTACCTGAGACGAAAGTGATTTCTCTCACATCTACTACCGCGGTAGATGAAACTCCACTGCTGTGTCAACTCGCCGCCCGCTGTTCCTCTTGGACTAAACTTTTAAGAACGACTGTTTATATTTACCGCTTTTTACATGTTTTACCCCGCTCTGACTTTATTTCCGCAACAGATTTAAACTTCGCTGAAAATAAAATTTTATCCGCTTTGCAATCCGCTCATTTTAAAGACGAACTTAAAAACATAACCGCTAGTAAACGCTGTCAAAAGAAAATTCAAAAGCTCAGTCCTTTCATTTCACACGGCCTTATCCGTGTCGGAGGCCGCTTGAAAAACTCGCACCTTTCTTTCGATCAACAACATCCCATTTTATTACCACGGAAAGATCGCATAGTTGATCTAATTGTCGATCATTATCATCGCAAGCACTGTCACGCCGGCCCGAACTTGTTGTACAGTTTACTTAGACAGCAGTACTGGATTATTACCGGGCGCCGCACTATTCGTACACGGATAGACAAATGTAACTTTTGTTTCCGCACTTGTCCAAAACCCACGTTTCCTATTATGTCCGATTTACCATCTGTCCGCACTCAGGTGGTTCCGAAGGCTTTCATACATACAGGATGTGACTATGCCGGACCGCTAAGTATTACGCTAAAGCGTGGACGTGGTATACACAGTCAAAAAGCGTACATTTGTCTGTTTGTGTGCATGACCACCCGCGCGATTCATATAGAATTAGCATCCGATCTAAGTACCGCTACTTTTATCGCCGCATTCAAACGTTTTCTTTCCCGCCGCGGTCCCATTTCAGTTTTACATTCGGACAATGGTACCAATTTTGTTGGTGCAAAATCATTTTGTACCGAACTTTTTAACTTTATAACTTCAGATAGTTACCGCCGCGCTTTAGTTTACGAACTTTCCGATTATAAAATCGAATTTAAAAATATTCCGCCGAATTCACCGCACTTTGGTTCTTGGGAACCTCTAATTAAAACGGTTAAAACGCACCTGTTTAGGGTGATAGGATCACAAATCCTCACTCTAGAGGAAATGAACACGGTCTTGTGTCAAATAGAAAACATTGTTAACTCGCGCCCTCTATGTAGTACATTGTCACAAGATCCAAGTGAACCGCTCGCTATAACTCCCGCGCATTTCTTAACACTAACCCCGCTTAAGTTTTTACCAGCGGCCCCAGTCGACGACAAGCCTTTGCATCTATTAGACAGATATCAGCTGTTAGACAAACTAGTTCAGTCTTTTTGGGACAAGTGGTCCCTAGAATATTTAAACACGCTTCAATCGCGACAGAAATGGAATTTTCCTGTTTCCAATATTAAACTTGGTACTGTCGTTCTTGTCATTCAAGACAACAAGGTTCCGCCTTTGCAGTGGGAGTTAGGCATTGTTACCGATGTACATCCTGGTAAAGATAATGTTATCAGGGTTGCTACAATTAAAACTTCTAAGGGTAGTTTCAAACGGCCGATTGTTAGGTTGTGCCCTTTACCCACACAGTAGTTTTAGTTTATTTTTTATTACCGCAGACACTTATGCTGCGTTTAGGATAGTAGTTATAAGTGTTTCTTATTTTTTTTTTTTATGTTATTTTCGCATTCGCGTTTTTTACGCTAATTTTCTTTGAAAGTTCACCCTTTCAAGGCGGGGTGTGTAGTAACGCCCATTATTAGCGTTAGTTATTTTTAACGTTATCGCATTATTTTTTACCTGTGGTATCACTACTGCAGCGCCCTCTGGCGAGCCACTTAACTTTTGGTTGCCAATTTTTCAAAATGGCTACAATCCGCGCCTTCTAACTTCTCCGCACCCCGCAATTTTGTTTTTGTTTAAACCGCTGACGTTATTCAACCCCCTTGTGCCACAAACACACCTATTGTACACACAACAACTCAAAAATACATCATAACACTTCAAACATTCGAAAAGTGGTGAGTGATAATTTTAGTTCCCGCGCGACCCCTTGGTAAGTGATTTTACTTTTTGTAAACACTATTTTCAGTATTATATTCCCGCCTAGCCTACGCTCAACGGCCACCAGGGGAAGCTGGTGCCCGGCGTAGCTAGTTGCAGATATTGAATATATAATATTTTTTGTCGGACAATATTTCTTTATTTCGTTTACATTTTTGCCTCCATTATAATTTATGAATAGAGTAGGCACTTAAAACATTTATTCAAGCCTCGCCGCTGCAATGCCACAATGTTATACTGAATATATTTTTGAATATACATGTAGCTTTGACAATAAACTATTTTCGTGCAATTCGTGAGTGCAAAAATAATCAAAACCTCTTCCTAAAAACTTGTTCCAAAATATACACCACTAAACAGCAAGAAGAAAACATACCAACGACTTACGAAAATACTAAGTACGTCAAGTAAGATTGATTGATGTGAAAAAATACGAGGATTAAATTACATAAAAGGTAATGTAGTGTTTGAGTACTTACATGGTGATGGGTAGGACACAACGGGAAGCCTGTTCTCTTCTGGGTTTACCTGGTGACAAAAGATAAAGACATTTAATAATAATAATAATATAAGGTATATTTTTCTATCAACGGCTTAACGTGCCCTCCGAAACATTTTACAATTACCGACAAACAGATGACTCAATAAACAAAGGACAGTCTCATAAAGTAATTTCGACAATGTCCCCATCGGGAATTGAACCCGGACCCTCCATTTTATGCGCACAACACTCTAACCACTAGACCATGGAGGGTGAAACCGGTAAATACCTCCACTAACTAGCGATGAACCTGCGTGGTGGAGTATGCTCCATACCTCTCCGTTTGATTAAGGGTAGGCCTGTGCTCAGCACATATGTTGTTTATTTTATGTTATATTTTTTATACTACTCTGAGAAACGGTGAACTTTTAGTCCACATTCGAAAAGCGTAGTAGAGTGTATGTAGCAAAATACTTACCGCCTTACCAATAAAAAATAAAGAAGCTGTGAACGTGTGTATAAATATTTGACAGCTAAGCAGCTTAGCAATTGGACACATTTGACTTATGAAGAAAAAGAAGCGTTATCTACTTTAGTAATGTTGCTACGCAAGTAAAATAAAAATCATTAAAAATACTAACACAAATTGGACCATGTTCTTTTGGCCCCAAGGGAACACATTTTCCTTTATTAATTAAATTAATTAGCAAGGTACTTATTATCTTATTCTAAATAGCGAGTACCTACAGTATGTATTTTATTTCAAAGAAATATTTAATTATGGCAAATTCAAGTTCAAGACTTGTCATTTTCGTTATCTTCCTTTTCGACTAATCATTTGAAAGGTACTTGTTCAATCCTTGCTTATTATGGTGGGTAAGTCGAGAAAGTTTTTCTCTATCATTTTTTATCAAACCACCGTCACTTGCATAGTGACGGCCTGTTGATAGTCGGCCGCGGTCGAGGGCTAAACGTTTTGCCTTCTCTCCGCGCTACGTTCGTCTTTCGGTGTGATTCAAACCCTCGACGGTCTTCAATGTACTTCGTTAGCCGTGATAATATCTTGAACTCTGTGACCATAAAATAACATTGGATTCCTGCTCAATCTTATAAGAATGTAACACTTTACCGAATATCTACAGCCGCCGTGCTTGACTTTGTGGAGTTGGTCTGCTGCTAACGGATTGTGGATGGCAAAGGTTGGTGGAGAATTTTCTTATTTATACATTTCGATTTATAAAATCGTTGTAAAGATTGCACAGGGGGTTAAAAATACCACATAGAAGCAATTCATGTAAAAAAGCAATACCTATTGCTATTTGACATTTGCGCATATAAAAGTAAGTGCGCAATTCAAACAAATGTCAAATATCAATATTGCTTTTTTAGATGTATTGCTCCGATGTGGCCTTTTTAACCCCAGTACGTTTAAGTATTAGCGAAATACCCTTGGCAATCTATTTTTGTGCGTTTCATTGTTCCCTTGAAAGTTTTTGGGATGATTTTGTCACATGATTGATGATTTTGAACATGAAATGTTACACGAAATAATAATTGCCCACGGAAAAATAGATATGCCTTTTTTTATTCATTTGAAAAAAAAATAGGTATTTGTAATGTTTGCTTATTTAATGGACCCTGGCCTCTGAGATACTATTGACTTTAAACCCTATTAGTTTAAGAAAAGCCTCAAATTCAATTACGACTCGCATTCGAATATGCGAGAAGTGGATGTATATATATATATATATATATATATATATATATATATACCGGGTGTTAGTGACATCGTAACGAATACTGAGAGGGATGATTCAGACCATGATTCTGAGTTAATATCTAGTGGAATTTTCCGTCGCAAAATTCATGAAATTTTGAGTTTTGTTTTTAATTATTTTCAATTCCATATTGTGTTTTTAGCTGCATAGAACCCAAATTTCAATAAAAAAAACAATAATGACAAATTATCGAAAATTTTCGATGTAATGGAGACAACAGCTGCTCGAACGGGTCAACGGCCACACGCACCGAGCCGCGCGCCCCGCTCCGCACGCCCCGCTCCGCGCGCCCCGCGCCGCACGCCGGCGGCGGTGCGGCGGCGGCGCGGCCTACAAAGTAGGCACTACGAACCGATCCTATTTCTTTCTCTGTCTATCGTAAATTTATAAATTTATTTTATTCTTATTCTTAAATGGACGGATAATCAACAGGCATAAAATTTATGGAATACACGTCAATTTTAAGCAGAAATCTAAAACAACCGACAGAATTAAGTTGACAGCACACGTCAAACGGTTTGCATACCAGCGAGATACCTTTTTGATTCGACTGGGTTATTCATTCATTTACTCATAGGAATCGGGGCCATTATCTACCTAAAACAGTTGAAACAGTGAATAATTGTATTCTTTGTTGTCATTAGAATAACTAACAACCAACTAACACAACCACCACAGATTAGGTAATTAGTTACCTACTATGTCAACCATCCACCAACTTAGTATGTAAGTACCTACGCAAAACCTCGCTACACAAAAATCGAGCGAGATCGCGTCTAGAATTGGGCGGACACTCCGCCAGAGTGTTGCCTATCGATATTCTATCGATACCTAGTTAAAAAAAACAATAGTTGGTACCTATCGATAGATCTTTTAGATCAATACCCATTATTATTACAAAGCAAGACCTATCGGTACTATCGCTAGTATCGATCTAAATGTACTATCACTACTTTCGATAGTTTAGACAATTTTCAAGTTCAACAATTGATAAATCTACCTATCGATAGTTCGGCAACTCCGCCGCGTAGGCAATGTCGGCATGTTCAAAGAAAAAAATTGTCCGAGAGGAGTGATCTTATTTTTCTTGTTACATGTTGGTACCGAGGTACTAAGTACTAAGTTATTCGTGGTTTTAAATCTCATTGTTAAATCATCAGTAAAGAACTAATTAAACCTATCCTGTTCTGTGTACAATATTCATGTAACGGCTACGTGCTTACATAAGTACCTAGTAGACGGGAGCAACGACTTAACGTACCTTCCGAAGCACGGATCATTTTACTTTCGGACAATCAGGTGATCAGCCTGTAACGTCCCAACCAAAGGCCTTATAAACAGATTTTTGTGATATGTCCCCACCGGAATACGAACCCGGACCCTCCGCATCCCATCGCTCAACCACTGGACCACATAGGCCAAGAAGGTTCTAAGACATAATTAAAGGATCCTGGGACGCAAGACCTCCGAGTTAGGGCTTGTTTGATCTGTCTTGATGGATACTCGGACGTGAATAGCCTCACGGATCAAGGGCAACGCGCGCCAATAAAGTAGGCATTACGAACAGATACTAGGTATTTCTTTGAGTTGATAGGTATCAAGTGAAGTTTCCTGTCGCCAAATTCATAAAAAAATTAGATTTTTTTCAGTCCCATATTGTGTTTTAAGCTGCATAGAACGCACATTTAAAATAAACAAATAAAAATTACTAATTATTAAATTTTATCAATGTCATCAATAATAATAATAACGTATCTACAACTTTAGCTATGCGCAGGTGAATAGCCGGCGCACGGGTCAAGGGCAACGCTCGCCAATAAAGTAGGCATACGAACAGATACTATTTCTTTCTCTGTCACTTGCACCATAAACATACTTCTCTCTCTCTCTCTAGTCGTCGGCTCGACTCGGCCGCGGCCGGTGCGTCGTCGGCGCCCTTAGTCGGCGCCTTTGATGCTTTGCGCTAACGCCGCCGCGCGCTTCCGCTCAGTCGAATACTAAGCTTGACCCGAATCGCGTGATGTTTTTCGAGGATATTTTTTTCGTGTTTGTGAGTGTTTGTTTCATTCTGTAAATGAGTAGTGTCGACTATGATGATAGATCATAGACCATTTACTGCGCAAAAGTATGGAAGATTGTTGATGTTTATTAAAGAGCAAGGTGTTGTGTTTGTGAGTGCGTGTGATACCTACCTACCGCGGAGGAAACGCGATGTTGCATACCTACGTGACGTGACATGTTCTAGGGTACCTACCTAGGTACTTCATCCGAAGGAATAACAATTAAGGTAAGGCAAGAGTAGGGTTTTTATTGTTAATAAGTTAGGAACGTTTTAATAACTGGTAGGTAGGTACCGTGCGTGAAAAATCGTGGCAGTAGGTGTTCTACTTCAACAAACAACATTTTTAAACGTTGAACCACTAAGCATCTAAATACAAGAGAATGAAAACTCCTACCTAGATATCAACATCGTATCACGCACGCGTAACGTAGCCGCGCGTAAGTTTAGCGTCTGTGTGGCGCGTTGTTCGACTTACATTGCGGCACAGTAAAAATTCAAAATCTTAATTAAACATTTGCGACAAGAAAAACACCCACCATCATTTTTAGTACAATAAAATAGGCGTTCCATTTTTTTTTTCGTTACGATGTCACTAACACCCTGTATATACTATACAGGTGTATAGCATAGGTATGCCTATCCCTTAGTAGGATACAGGCGTAACGCTATTTAATTTTATTTATTGTTATGTTGTGGATCACAGTTTCATTCCCTTTGATTTGGCGGCTGACCTAGGTTTATCCCCCTCCCCCTGGTGTTACTTTAGTCTTCAATCGCATGAGCGTCAAACGTCATACACTGATGCGCGTGTACGATAACGTCAATGTGTAGTGTTTGTGTAAAACGATGTATTTGAATGAAGTGTCCGGGATGTGGTATGGGCTAAATCAATTCCATTCCCATTCGATTTATGTAAGCCAACTCGCTTTCTTTATGAAATACGATTGTTACGAAAGGCCGTCATCATTCCACGGATTACGTATGTTATTGAGTGTAAAGATATTGGATATAATGTTGCCGCGTTTTGGTCAAGATTTATGTTGCGTCAACTTCGAATTATTGTTTCTAGTTTTATAGTACTTCATAATATAAAATATCATGATAAGAGTGATGTCTCTCGTCTCTTTTGTATTAAGCTGTACAGCATTAGTGCGAAAGACACATAATTATTATCTCGCGTCTATTTCGCGCTACACTATGTACTATACATAGGTATTCGTCTTTCTGTTATTCTAATCGTCCTACGTTATAAAGGGTCTTCTTCTTCTAATTATTTTATCCCCAAGCTTGCTCCCATGACATGACGAGAGTTTTTAATTCCCGGTCAACCGAGCATCGCCAGGTCTCTTTCGGTCGCCCTGTTTGCGTTTTCCATGCGCACACCACGTCAGAGCTCGTCGGGACGGGTATTCCACAGGTCTTCTAAGGACATGACCAATCCACCGCCATTTCCGTGTGCGGTTATCAGCCTCCACAGTATTCTGCCTAATCAATCTTCACAGTTCTGTGTTTGTAATAGTTTGAGGCGAGAAGATATAAAATAGTTGCCGAAAACAAAGGGTTATAAGGGGTAAAGAAATATAATTTCCAGCGTTATTTTCCTTTTTTTGGTGTGACTTATGCTTTTATACCTGATATAGACTGCTAATCTTCCCGGATACGTAAAACTGGCAGAGGGATTATGTTCTTTCTAATAATTATGATATTATTATTGTGATAGTCGAACTATCTTTATTATCATAACTCATAAAGGTATATCATAATATTTGTCATTTATGTATCTGTGTATGATAAACTGTGAAATAAAATAAATAAATATGTTGGACCGTAAAATTACCCGTAAAAAACCACATTGAAAAATGCTAAAACTAATACAAAGTGGCTAAACATACGCCGTCATATTGTAGAACGTATGGCAATGACAACCCGGCTAATCGTAATGTAATATCCAGGATTATAATCCGACTGCGATATTAATATAACCTGTATAATTATTATTGTGTTTATTATCCACTGGCCGCTAATTACGTTAACTTGGTCGGGTTATTGATTACGTAATAACGCAATATGTCTGACCAGTGTTGCTTTGATATTAATTAATTCATGCATGCATTCTCCATGCTTCTATTTTAGGGAAAAATAGGGCAGTGGTTTCCCTCTTGCCTTCCGCCCCGCAGTAGTCTTATCAGACGCGAGTGGAATCGCACCTAGAGTAGTCTATTTCAAAGCCGTACTAGGACTCCGGCCCTCCACCTCTGATTAGTACTGACAGTTCCTGCTACCCTATGTCAGGTTACAGATTACAGTCCGCGTGATAATTTGTCCCTTCCGATCTGCATTGCTGTACCGATGGCTCCTACCTCCGCCTCTGCAACTGTTGAAATCTTCAATCGAAAGTATTGTTGCCTACTATAAAAAATATGTATTTCTCTTCGACAAATAACTTATCGAAATTCGATAGGTACCTATTCAATGTTCAGTGCTTTAACCTTCAGTATTTAGAATTGAGTTCGCAATTCGTATCCGTCCAAAACCGTTTCTATTCCACCCAAAACGACAGATGCCCACTGACATTTGGATATTATACAAAAACGCCTTTATCTCAGTTCGGAACAGTCGAGTCACGCCCAAAAGCACTCTGTCGAACCAAAGATACGAAACTCCAATACACATAAATAATTCATATGACTAGGTACCTTGAGTCGATATTGAAAGAATCTCTTTCCGTATGCCTCCGCGGGTATTTTCGGCTTAAGGAGAAGTTCGAAGGATTTACTTGTGGTTTTACACATTGTTATGAAAAACGCGTGTGACGTGTCTTTTGTAAAGCTTATCCGGAACGGTTGAATACATAACACGAAAAGTACCGAACGCTTCAACCTTGACAATTGAAGTAGAAAATAAGTCGGAATTCGTTTGTGTCTTTCTCTTTTAAAAGGATTCCGTTGGCACGTGCAAGTGAAGGGTTAACATGCTATTGTGATAAATAAATTGAGTGCTTTTGTCTTGAGCTAAGTTGGACGAAAATAATTTGAGTAGGTACCTGAAGCATTTTCGTTTGATTTGTCTCTATGGGGTATGAAAAATACTGAACAAATTCCAATGGATTTATTGCTGGGTGTACTTACCCCAGACATAATCCAGTTATATTGTCATAATCTAAAAGCTTTATTTAACCTAACCGCTAAAATAAAAAACCGAATCGTAAGCGCATTGACAGTATTCAGAACTCAACTTATACTGGAAGATGTATGCATAACAGTTTAAAAACCGTTGTTTAATAAGATCGCAAAGAAAGAATCTACGTGAATAATGTCCAGTTTTGCATATCTTAACAGACAGACAGATATTCTAAGTTTTATAATCTTAATTATTAATAGATAGGCAGAAAGAATAAAAGTCAGTACTTTTTACAACGAGACCAACTAAACCAATTCCATTATCCGTGCCCACCTGAGCATAACCCTTAATCTTTCGAACGCCGGAACGCGGATCTCGACCAGACACAATGTAAAATCTATTGTGTCTGGTATCTCGGGATATGAGAGGTTAAGGGTGTAAGGACCTTAGTGTAGTTCTTATCCGTTACCTAGATGACTTACGTACAGCAGATTCAGTGTAAAAGGTAAACACAACTTAACCTTAATAATGATTTACCTATATGAGTTATGATTATATAAAGACAATTCGACAATAATTACTAATTACAAGTTGGCATATAAACTAAATTTAGTATTTCATACGGTTATAAAATACTAAAGTTATTCTTCTTAAGTAAGTATTTAGTAACTTTCCTTAGAGCTATAACCTTTTACGGGTCTCATGTTCTCGACTATCTGTTTTCTATTAAAGTTTGTTCCTAAAATACGGTTTATTATTCTATGCCATATAAACGTTTAATTTGATATAATTTAATTTCAACGAGGCCGCAAGTATTAACTCCCAAATTCTGTGAAGGCTGAAATTAATTTTGCAGCACTCAGTATGTTATAAACTCATGTAGGTATCATTTAAATGCAATATTAGGTATATAAATAGTACGCGACTGCACATCAGGATTCTTTCGAAATGTACGCATTGTCAGAATTTTCAGTTTTGTATGGAAATATATACATAAACTAACACCCGTAATCCTTAATGGGGTGGGCAGAGTCACAAGTAATCAGACAGGGTAGACAACTTTTAACCACTGTTGACACGATGTCGTAAGCTGGATATGATGTACCTTATTATGATAAGGGATCAGCCTATCGCCCATAACATTAGTCCATTATGTTAGAAAGGACACAATCCCACTGTCGGATTTTACAACATGCCCGGGAAGACAAGCAGCTGATCGTGTTCTTTGTTTTTTATTTGCTCCCAGAACAGCATACAAGCAAGGAAATATACTCATTATTACAAAACCGAAAAAGTCAATCGTTGTTTTGGTGATTTTGAAACATTCGGATATCGCACAGTGTGCGATGATAGACGTTACGCGCCAAAATTATCAAAACAAAATTTTTAACAAAAAAAAAACCGACTTCAAACGCAAAACTAAAAAGCAATAAATAAATTTACTTCGCACAAAGTAATTAGTACGTATTTTCAATTAGTTAATTATTTTATAATTCTGAAGCCGGTGCCAAGGAAATGCTACAACGAAGTACCGATTCATATATTTTTCAATACTGATTGTTTTGTAATTTTTTGTTTGACATTGTTTTGTAATTGCTTTGATATAGGTATTAAACAATATTGTGTGTACATAGTAATTTGATATTGTAGTAGGGTTGTTGTAGCATTTACTTGGCACCGACTTCAGAATTATAAAATAATTAACTAATTGAAAATACGTACTAATTACTTTGTGCGAAGTAAATTTATTTATTGCTTTTTAGTTTTGCGTTTGAAGTCGGTTTTTTTTTTGTTAAAAATTTTATTTTATTTTACGATTTTAAGTGATGGTTAGACCGAGCAAGGATGCAGACAGACAGATTTTCTGATTTATATTCATATATAATAATATAATATATTATTAGTAGTGATCACAATTATTATTGATGAACATGTTTACACACACACACACTCACACACGCGCTAACGCACACGAGCACACGCGCACGTACACACGCACACACACAGACACACGCACACACACACACACACACACACACACACGCGCGCACACACACGCACACACACACACATGTGTATGTGTACATACACACATGTGGTTGTCAGTGGAAGCTGCTATCATACACACTTGTTTTTCCGCCACTTTGTTCTTTTTCACCGGCGACAGAATTTGACCAAGATTTAAATGGGTGTCGTGGAAACAAACAAAATCCAGGTGCAATAGGTTTGCCAGGCCGTAGGATGTCTCCCTGATTGGGAGCAGTTTTCAAAGATGACGTTCCGATCACACGCCTATACATCATTTTTACCCCCAAGACATTTTCTGGAAAAACAAAATTTTGTATGGCGGCCATCTTATTTTTTCGCCATTTTGTATTTTTTTCACCGGCCATTAAATTCGACCAAGATTTAAATAGGTTTCGTGAAAGAAAAATTGGTTCAGGTGTGATAGTTTCGCCAGGCCGTAGGGTGTCACCCTGATGCGGAGCAGTTTTCGAAAATCGGGAAGTATTTCCATACTTAACATGACGATCCGACCACAACCCCGATATATATTTTATATCCCGAGACATTTTCTGAAAAAAAAAAAAAAACAAAATTGTGTATGGCGGCCATCTTGTTTTTCCGCCATTTTGTTTTTTTTTTACGCGCTATGGAATTTGACCAAGATTTAAATAAGTGCTCTCAAAGAAATATTGGTTCACGTGCGATAGTTTTGCCAGGCCGTAGAGTATCTCTCTGATGCGGAGCAGTTTTTGGTGATCAGAAAGTATTTCCGTACTCTACATGACGTTTTGAGTAAGCGCCCCATACATTATTTTTACCCAAACGGGCTTCTTCCAAAATCGACAAAATTTTGTATGGCGGCCATCTTTTTTTTCCGCCATTTTGTTTTTTTGCACCGGCGATTGGATTTGATCAAGATTTAAATACGTTTCGTGAAAGAAAAATTGCTCCAGGTTGTATAGTTTTGCCAGGCCATAGGGTATCTCCCTGATGCTGACCAGTTTTCGAAGGCCGGGAAGTTTTCCCGAAGTCTAAAGATCGATCCGATCAATATGACTTTACAAACGCACTAGTCGCTCCTACGATTTTTGAAAATTCCCCTCGATTTCTCTGGTCTTCCATCATCAGATCCTGACTTCCTTGACATGGGACCCCCTTGGGTATATCTCCTTTCAAACAAAAAAAGAATTATCAAAATCGGTTCATATACGACGAAGATATGCCCGAACAAACATAAAAAAAAAAAAAATATACGGTCGAATTGAGAACCTCCTCCTTTTTTGAAGTCGGTAAAAATCGATCTAATTTGTTCTGTGTTAGGTACCTACCTATGATGATTTATAAAAGCGGATACGATTCTTAAGAATCTGTATCTGCTTTCAAAATTATTCAATAAAAAACTATAATAAAATAAATTATTTAATTAACTATAATATATTATTTTTATTAAAATTCATATAAAAAACTTATTATATACCTTCAATGTACTTGCCTATTGCTTGAAGAACGTGTTGTAGATAATATTAGGTTCATAACCTGTTACTCACCAACATGAAAATAATAAGTGAATATCGTTGAAATATTTCCCAAGAGGCAGGCATAGTAACTCGTAATTAGAGTGTAGTTCAACAGGGGCAAAGTCACGGTCGTTCAGTAATACTTATAAGAGAAGGGCCACACAGGCGTTATTAATCCGTCGCGGTGCCGCAACGCTATGACTCCAACGTATTGAGTGATACGTCGTAGCACCACGTCGTTTGATACTTCACTTAGTTTCCTCACAGGAAAGTATTCAGGTCTTTTTATGTAAGCTTTTCTTATGTGTTGGAACTCAAACATATATGGCGGGGAGTGGATGTATATAGAGGTACTAATACACCTCTGCCTATCTCTTCGGATTCGTCGTGATTCTATGTTATAAAACGAACCTTCTTTAGTTTTATACCATATATATTTTCCTCCTCTAAATGTAGTTACAATCAAACGCTTATCAGCATATAATACAAATTTATAATTCTACCTCTATAACAACCAAAATTACATACACGTATTTTTCATGTCCTCAAAAATCTCTGATCGAATCTAAACAAAAAAAATATATAATAGTATATTTGTATTAGTCTGTTTGTGTTTAAGTGGTGTTTTACTGCAGATCGATATAGCAGCGGAACGTCTCAATAGCGTCGCAACGTGGATCCCACTACTAAATCGTGTGGCCTCACTCTTATTCCATACCTACACTAAATCGGGTTACGCGTGGAGTACAGAAATTATGAGGTTTCCACGGCACGCGAAGCGCTAATTACAATTACTACAATGCATTTCTCCACAATTCTACTATCGCCTAACCTTAAACGCTATTCATTTGAAGAAGCTCTCAGAATTCTCGGTACTATAATAAAGGACGTAATAAGAATCTGATTACTTTAGAACTACGCTTTGTTCACGGCCTCTTTTGAATAGATTAGATTATCGTAAGTAGATTTTTTTTATTATAATGCTGAAAGTAAGTACGACAGTATACTTGAAAAAATATCTATACGAATTATTTATTCAGGAGTGATTTTTAAGGCGGCGGCGAAGGCCTCTCACTCGGCTTAATGTCTGTAAAGGCAATAGCGTGGCCTAGACTTTATGGAGATAGCAGATCGTAATTCTTCCACATGTCATGCGGTGTCAGAATTTTCAGCATTTAGCGACCGTATTATACAACTTCATGCGACATTCATTACTTCTCTGGTATCCCACAACCACAACTAGCGCTTCTGTTATTACGCAATGCACGGAGGGTAATTGGTGTAGCGGCATAGAATAAGGAATAATACTAGGTATGGAACAGCGACTCTCCGCTCCCCACCAGCGGTTGAGCTAGGTTTACCTCTCCTCTCCTCGGTCTTACTTTAGTCTTCAATCGTATGGGCGTCAAACGACACACACAGATGCGCGTGTACGATAACGTGATTTGTAGTGTCTAAGTAAAACAACAGCTTCTCTGCTGAACTGGAAGTAAAGAAAAAACATAGAATGTGTTCTGCAGCCTCTCCTCCCGTACATGTCGTAAAAGTTGACAAAGGGAAAGCGTCCTACCAAAAATTATGCATCTATATGGGCGATAGGCTGATCCCTCATCACTATACGGTTCATCATTATCCATCTTAGTGCTATGTATCAAAAGTGGCAGCAAATAGTCTTCTGATTATTTGTGGCTCTGCCCACCCCTTCGGGGAATATGGGCGTGAGTTTATGTATGTATGTATGTAAGTAAAACAAGGTCTTTTTATATGAATGTTGTGGTAGCGGTCCAGCCAGAAATATCTTAGTGCCGCCGCTTCGTACACCGACGTGAGACGTGCGTGAGTGAACAGGGAACACGCGAGTAATTTAGTGATATCTCCCTTGTTCCTATGATCTGTGTATAGACCTTTCCCGATATTGATCTAATCGGTAACACCCATCAGAGTATGAGAACCGCTGTGGCCTGTTCAATCCCACTCTCCTTTACTATAATTACGATAGCTCTACTGCTTCTCTAATTTCGTTACCACATAACCGGCAAGGTATATTTATGTGATAGGCTGCAATTTTATCATTACTTTTCATCTGATACTGCATACTAAAGTATTTTTCGATACATAGCCGATCATAATAAGGTTTTTAACTTTTCTGTGATAAGGAGGGTCCTTGCTCCTTTCCTTGCATGATAGTCGATATTTGATTTTTTGTCCTATTATGCATAAGACGCCCTTTTTGTATACTATCGCGGATCTCCGTGCATCGTAAAGTTTGCGGACGAGACGAGTTCAAAGTTGAAGTATAAACTATTTACTTATACTTGTATGGCGCGCGTTTCGGGCTCACTTGGCCCTTTCAACCTCTTTCTTGTATTCCGTGAACGGTATCAATCAAAAGTTAGTACATCTGAGCTACTGACTTCCTACGGAAGGTATATTTATAGGTACCCTTTATTATTTATAGCCCTTTGAAATATCTTTGAACATAGCAGATCCTTTTATGTTAATAAAAGTACAACGGAAAGATCTTCCCTTTAACATTGTACATCGAAATATTCTAGATTTTGCCAATCTCTTGCGAATTCCTTGCTATCAATAGTTTGTACCGAATTATATATTATTATCTTTTCTTATTCCTTAATATATTTTTGTGACCACCCAAGGCCAAATGGCGAAACATTTTTGCCGAGTATTGCGTTTATAGGTTTGCTAATAGCTTTGTGTAGACCACAGATGCGGGTAGTAGCATAAGATTCGTTATTGAGGTTTTGTATTATGGAAGAAGCGAAGAGTAGTTGAGTTTTATCGTTGTAACTTTGTAGTTTCGATTTTACTTTCGTTGAAGTAATTTTTTGATCTTTATTTCTCTAAGTCAGCATCATAAACAATATTGGCGATAAACTAAAGTTAACACTGGTAAGTACTTCAAAGGAATGTATTACCCACATAGCTCATTCGTAAAAAGACGATAAGTCTTACATGGTAGGTAAAGAGTTCTATATAAACTAGTTTGATTCGCAACGCGTCGTTTATTTTATTTTCACCCCAATGCTTCCTATTTGTCTTGGGATATTAATACCAAGTGTGGTTGCAAGTCTTAATGGTGGCTTGAGACTACCACACCCTGGACACTCTATGCTAAAATCTCATTCTTATCGTGTGCAAATGCTAGCGAGATAGACAGTCAGCGCATGCTACTGCGTATTGTTTAGCGGACTACGGCCATTTAGATTCAAAATTAAAAAAAAATAATAACAAAAATAGATTAAAATAAGATCCGGAGGTGGCGAGGTAAATCTCAAAACCCAATTTATGCGGGCGGAGAGTTACCGTTCTTTGGATTTAAACCCGCAGTTCAAGCTGGAAAGACAGTATTAGTGTCGGGTCGTCATCGTAATCAAAACAATACGCCGATGAATTTGTTCTTTGTATTTTTTTCTAAGAACGAATACTTAAGTGCTGTAAAACAAAAATAGTGTCGATATTTACTGTTCTTTCAAATAAAAACTACTTAATCAATTTCATATTTACAGCTATCGATAAAATATTACTCACGGAATAATATAATTTATTATTAATGCCCGTTGATCGGTTGACCCGAATACACTTTTTGATCCATAAAATAATGTTTTTAAGTAAAGAACAACAAAAAATATATTTAGTTTCGTGCGCATAGATAAATTATCACTTCTTTTTATTTTATATCTTTTGGATTAGGTAGTTGGGGATTATAACCGGTTCAGATTATTTAGGTATACCGATATAAAATAAATAATTTCTTATTTCATCCTCGGGAATAAGGTAAAAGCTTGTATTTTCGGCTACTCATCCTTGTTTCACTAAGACTCCATCGTGGGGTCACCAATGTCGCACCACAAATAAAATGTATGCTAAAGAATGCCTCAGCAGTACCCGCGGCACGAATTTCGAGCTGCATGTGGCGCGAATTATCTCGAGGGCTTCAACCAATAACCGTACGACGTTAATCCACATAGATAGGATACATTGCCTTTAAAAACTTCGACGTAGGTAATTCTCCGCGCTGGTGCCCACTGATTGCGCATTCATGGTCTCCTAGTGGAATGAGGCCCTAAGAGTCAAAACTACCCTTAGTTACTACCTAACGGTGTACATTTTTAGTTGAGAGATAAGCGGCTAATTTTAACAGAATTACACTAAATAATGGGTTTCGACACTGTTTCAAGTGCCATGATCATGGGATGTGTGTGTGTGTGTTTGTGTGTGTGTGTGTGTGTGTGTGTGTGTGTGTGTGTATGTGTGTGTGTCTGGTGTAGTATTATGTGTTTTGAATATGATAATAACCGCGTAAACCTAAAACAATGTGTACCAGAACAGTTTGTCAAATCCATCTTAAAACGTGTAGATGACAATGATGATAGTTACCTTCTCGTGATTTGTAGTCAGTAATCAGTAATCATTATTTAAAGAATACGAATTACAACAAAATAAAAAATGAACAAAAGCATTTCCATTGAATAGATAATACTTGACCTGGATCACAAGGTAGCGAAGAAATTGTTACGCAGAAGTGCACAGTTCTCTACGCTTCAGTAGAAAAATTCTATATAATAGGCCCCTTTTTGCTTCCAGACCAACGGTGTATCATTATGTTTAATAGAAGGATAAAGCAAAGTGCAGGTAGGTTGTTTAACTGGTAGTACATCGTGCTATATATACTAATATTATTATTCTACATTAATATTCATCATCATCAGCCCATTAACGTCCCCACTGCTGGGGCACGGGCCTTCCCTATGGATGGATAGGGAGATCGGGCCTTAAACCATCACGCGGGTCCAGTGCGGATTGATGGTTATTAACGACTGCTAATGCAGCCAGGACCAACGGCTTAACGTGCCTTCCGAAGCACGTTAGAGCTCGAGATGAAAACCTTTTTTTCGTGGTCACCCATCCTATGACCGGCCTTTGTGAAAGTTGCTTAACTTCAACAATCGCAGACCGAGCGCGTTTACCGCTGCGCCACCGAGCTCCTCATTTACAGATTTATTCTACATTAATATCGTCACTGGAAAGGCAAAATTACGTAAGCGCCAAAAGGCCATTTCGAGAAAAAGCCGTTTAAAGTTTCATTTTTTCGTTTTTTTATCATAACTTTTTACCCAATTATCCAATTTAGATGATGTCAAAGTAAGGTTACATTGTTTTTTAATTTTCTATGTCCAGCAATACATATTATAACTGTTGGATTGCTATTTTAGGATGTAGTGGCGCTTACGTAAAAATGACTTCAGTTTACAGTAAAGCAAATTTACTTAACCGCCATCTGGTTAAAATATTATTTGGAAGCAAAATTACTTACAGCTCTTACGACAATGCATACGAGAACGACAATATTTCTTTAAATATAATAATACTGTAATGTTAGCGGAGTAAAAGTTACTGTAACGACTTTTACACATCTGCTCTCATTATGTAAAAATTGCCTACAAAGTGATCGATTGATTATGTCAGTTCACCAAAAATTCTTTAAAGTAAGTTTTTGTAATATCTTACATGGGTAAAAAGACGTAAGAGACAAATAATTATTCTTAATACCTCTTTAAACTACTTATTACTTCAATTGATTTATAAAAATGGCTATTAAAATACTGAAGTGCCAGAAATAAAGTTTCATAAAATATAAATAATAGCGTACAACCCGTTATCTGTTTGTAAAAGTTTCTTTTTAACACTTTCAAAGACAGAACGTATACGGACGTTCCGATTCCAAGGTGCCATACTACCTATTATGAACCACCAATGACCCATGGTCTCTGTCCGTGAAAGGGTTAAACGGTTTTATTTAGCTAAACCCGTACGGTATATTTGTATCAAAATTAGATATTGCAATTTAAGTACCTTCTGATTGATTGATAGATTGATCTGAAATTTGGTACGCACCTTTAATTCCGATGTCAATACAATATAATAAAATCAATAACATTATAAATCTAAGATGGCAGCCGGTACATAATGGGGGATTACATATTTTTCCACAACCCCCTCAATATGGGTATCAAATATAGGACTACACTAGTAGAATACTGTCATTATGTCAAAATTTCAAATCCAAGATGGACGATATTACAAAATGACTGAAAGAAGGATGTTGCCCTTAATTTTGTCATTGTCATCCACCGTCCATAATATGCAGGGCAGCACAGTGGATCGCTGGGTGGGGTCGCTCCGCGAAGCCTGTGAAATCCCCAGGAGGCTTCTGAGCTTCTGGAAGGAGATAGGTTGGCTTACGTAGTCAACAATTACACGCATAATGGGCCACCTTAGAGTCTAAATGCGGAAAACAGAGCCCACTAACATAACATAACATATGCAGGGCAGCACAGTCGACCATGCAGTAGTATATTTGGGCTCAAAATTGTTTGAATTAGGACAAGCATACGTGGCTCTAAGTCGAGTCAAGTCTCTGGAAGGGTCAAGTCTTTTTAATTCCTCAATAATTCCCCTTATTGTTTTTAAGAGTATTTACCACGAAGTTTAATACACTTTTCCATTCGCTCGAACCAGGTATTATTTAACATTTATTCCACTCCAAAGTAGAAGTGTTCAAAATGGCTGACTTGAAAGCGTTGGCCGCTTCTTCACCGCACTGGAACCTTTGACCGCGAAGAGTTTCTTTTTTAATTTTAGGAAATGTAAAGAAATCATTGGAGCTTAGGTCAGGACTGTATGGAGGATGGTCAAGAATTTCTACGTTTTCCTGCTTCAAATAATCGTTTGACGAGCGGTGTGTGAGCTTGCGTTGTCATGGTGCAGCATCCTGCACTCCTGCGCATCATCATGCGTCGCTTTGGGTTAGATTTTCGAAGTTCGGCGATGACTTGTGGTAAACAAATTGTGGTATACCAATCTGCATTAACCGTCCTACGATCTTCAAGTGCAATTGTCGCAACATGACCGATTTTCTCCACGAAGGTAGCCACCATCTTCTTTGAAGTGCTTCGAGAGCGAACAACTTTAGTCGGCTTTGACTCGTTTTGGAAGACCCAAACTGTGGATTGTTGTTTGGAATCAGGATAATAGCATAAATCCAAGATTCGTCACCACTGATGATGTCGTACACGTGATTTGACTCTCCTCGGTTGAACCTCTGAAGAGTTTTCTTACACCATCTGACGCGGGCTACCTTATGATCGTCAGAAAATGCGGGATGCAACGGCAAACTAGTTTTCTCACACCAAGTGCCTCATTCAATATCGTTTAAATGGTTGTCCCTGAAATGCCTAATAACGCCTCTATTCTCGGTATGTCACATGACGATTTTTGAGGATTAGTTGTCTCACAGCAACGATATTATCTTCAGTGAAGGCGGATATCCACGCTCGAATTCTAAATACCAGCGTTCGATGGCTCGCAGACATGGCACTTCATCGTGGAATAGAGATTTTAACTGTTTGAAACACTGAAGTCGCAGTAGGCCTCTTCGAAAGTTATAGAAAATTTTTCTTTGTAAGATTCATTTTCGGACATGATCTGACAGATTCAAACCAACGCTGTGACTAAACAATTGCATTAATCCTAATGCTTTCAATTGTTTTGATATTCGAAATTCCAACAAATTTGAATTTAGAGTTCTCAATTCAAAATTGGCGCTAAATATGCAAACGACAGAACTTAAAAAGTATAACAAAGTCGCTTTTTCTGTCCCTATATCCCTATGTACGCTTAAATCTTTAAAATTGCGCAACGGATTTTGATGCAATTTTCTTTAGTAGGTAGAGTGATTCAAGAGGAAAGTTTATAGGTATGTATAATAACATCCAATAAATAGTGTAGAAATACTGTTATTTTTGAGGATTTTAATGTGATGTCGTAAATAATTTCATTTTTCCTCAGCATTGCATCCGAGCGAAGCCGGGTCGCTAATAAATTATAAAATCAATTCTAAAATAGTTTTACTTTTAGATCTATTGTTAAAAAATAACTTCCTGGGAAACTTACTGCTAGCCCACAAACTTGCTTAATAACAGCATAAAAATGCGAAGGCTACGTACACGCCTTACTTATTCTAAATACTGTAAGTCAAAATTACTTATTCGCCATTCACTGCATAAACATGCTAAGACATTTTTTTCTTATACGCCTTACTTATTTTAAAAGCTGTAAATAAAAATGACTTATACATAGTCTATTTTTTATTTTCAGTAGTCCAAAATTACTAATAAAATGATACTTTTCAAACTATAGAATGCCAAATTTACTTAAACTTAATATGTAGTTATTATATAGGACCACAATATTACTTATACACCAGTCACGAAAAAAACACCAAAATCTTGTCGTTTAAGAAACTGGAATTGAAAAAAGTCAACTATTTTCAAATTTACGTAAGCGCCAAAAAAGTGCTCGTATCGCAATGCTACCCAGACAGATCGACGCAGAATGAAACGCTGATTCCGAATACATAAAAAACCCAAAATACCTATTTTGGCGCTTACGTAATTTTGCCTTTCCAGTGACGATATAAATATTAATATTAATTTATTATTAATATATCTACAATATTGACGTAACAAATATTTTTTTTTCTCGTTTGTCGCCGTCCTTAGTGACATAAGGCCGTTATCGATGCAATTGTTAATAATAATTATTAGCCAATCTTTTATAACTGCTACTAGTTATCAAACTTATCAACAATCCCGGACCCCGATACGACCCCGCCGGCGTGGTCGACACTTTGTATAGGCAGAAACACAAGTAATAAATAAGAAGACAACTTTTAGACAATTTTGATTGAAAGTCCTTGGAAAGATATGGTCTAAAGTAATTAATACCCCAAGCAGGCCGCAGTAGAGCGATAAAATGATAGAAAGCAAAACGTCGACCACATCAGGATCGAGAAAAGGATGAAGAGAAAAAATACTTAATAATGCTAACCTTGCGGGTAAAAGCTATTACAATTAAAACCATTAACGCCAGGGGCCGACTATAATACATTAATTAATCGTCAACTCTTTTACGCCTATTCGCTTGTAGAATTTATAGATTTATTTTCTTTACCGTAAAAGAATAAAACGGAAAGCACGAAACGCTATGGTTTATTGAACTAAGCTTTATTTGTTTTGTGACTGTAAATTAGATTTTTAGTTTAAAGTCCCTGTAAACGCCTAGTGAGCCATTTCGTTTTATGTTTTATAAACTTACCTACCTAACAAGGTTTTCAGTAATTTAAAATATTATGTTTATTATAAAATCGAAGCAAACATAAAATAATGCGAACAAACAATAAACTTGAGTACTCAAATACCTTATTGGGGTACCCCAAGGGTCAAAGATAAATTATAAAATGCTAATCTAGAAATAGAAACCAGTCTATGTGGATCAAAATCAATCTCATTTCACTTTTTGATATTTTTCGAATCGTGTTAATGAATGAATAATTATTGATGATGTGACAGAACAGTAACAAAATACACAGAAACAATTTTTTTTGACGTATCGTAAAAAGTATCTCATTTGACTAGGATCATAGAATAAGGAATTATGCTACGTATAGAACGACAACTCTCCGCTCCCCACCAGCGTCTGCGCTAGGTTTACCTCACCCCCCGTCGGACATAATTTAGACTTGAATCGCATGGCGTCAAACTTCACACACACAGACGCGTGTACGATAGCGTAAATGTGTGGTGTCTGTGTAAAACGAGGTTATTTGTATGAAGTGGCCGGGGTGTGCTAGGATGTTAATTAGCATATTGGTAGCGGCACACACTCTTCATAAAACCTTGTACCTATCTAGACACCTTTTTGTTTCTAACTACGTACAGGTACCTACTAAACGACTCCATAGCGTCTTTTTGTATAATGAAATGTAACATAGCCTGAGCTCACGACTATTGCCTAATTGAAGTAGTCAGAGTATCCATTGCAAGAGGAAATAAGTACTCCTCATCGAGCTTTCTGTTAGGTGAGCCGCCGTATCACCATATATATAGGTCGAGCTAACTGTCTCATTGGTGCAATTCCTTTTCCGGATATCGAACCTGCGCTCCTTGATTGAGAAGCAAGCAGGTGTAACACAAGACCACAGTGGCTACAAGATTTTCTTTCTCTTTATTATCTTATTTTAAAATTCATCAAAATATTACAAGCTTTAGCCGTAAAAAGCTAATGAAATAATGAAAATTTCGTCGATCTACAAAATATTTAACAGTGGTCTTGTAGGTTTTAAAGAATCGACCGACACGCAATATAATTACTGAAATGAGATGAATAAAAGAATAAAACATATTGTGGCTACTATATAATATATATAAGAATAGGAAGATAGGCTTAACATCATAACTGTATAACATATGACCTTTGATTTAGATAGTATTTGTAATAATAATAAATTAATGTTAAAGAAAATCGTCAAATGTATCATGACATAATATATTTAAATACTTACTAAAAATATTACAACATTTATCGTACCCAGCCAAAGATACCTTACTTAGACCATGAGTCACCTGCGAAGGCTCGACAATAATAACCTTGACCACAAGGACAGGCGATATATTATTACCGGCTACACTTTCGACTGTCTGATCGGCTGTTTCTTATCTAGTCTATTTTGCTTCACCTTTTTAAAGGCCTACATTTCACTCTTCAAAATTAGGTCATACAACTTTTGTTCACTTTCTGTCATGTGTACACAATTTTAATCATGATTTAGAAGCGTCTATTAAACGCAGGTAATCAAACCATAAGGGACACAGATCCTGTTGAAATTTTAAATTCTTTTGTGTGTCATGTTAATTAAAATCTGGTTGTATTCGAAACCCGCCGGGATTGCGGTCAGCGAACAAATTTTACTTTTTAAGTGGAAAACATGTGAAGCATACTCGTTTTATGGTATTAGCTTTACGATCCGATGCTTTGCTTTAATAAGTCCTTTGAAAATTTGCTTCTCACCGTGATGTTGTTATATTTATTCAATACGGGATAGCGTTTTCTGAAAACGGCCTATAAATAGGCCTTGATGTAAGTTTTTAGAAGCAATCACTGCGATACGTGCTGGTTATAGTTAGCAAAACTTTCGACGATCATTGTCCGTTTCTAAGTTTGAATCCCAAAATTTTGATCAACAATATTAGGTATTTACTTAAAGCATTTATAAGGATGCAAAACTTTATGATCCCACAATAATTATAACAAGTATCTATCGAAGTCATTACAAACTGATTTGTCACCGTCCTTGTTCCAATTACTATAGTATTTTGTAAAGAAAAGAAAAGTTATAAATCTACACAAATTATGATTGATGATAACTTAGAAATAATGAATAAATAAATATCAAGAGACACAAATTACAAGAAAATGGTTCGTTTTCAAAAGAATGTATGTTTTGAAGCGATAACAAATGTTAATTTAATGTCAAGAGTTCAATGGTTAAGTTTTCAAAGTTTACTTGATACGTACCTACTTAATCAAGATAATGTGTCTACTTCGTATACAATTACGGCACAAAAATTATAATTTTCGAAATAAAAATTTTAATGCAAGCATTATAGATATCTATATTCTTGTTTTTTAAGATCCGATATCTGGCACTTTTATTTATAAATAATGCAAGGATTTAAAGTGTGTCCCGGAATTTTGGAAGGCGATTATTTTAAAAATAATCTACTTAATTAAATAAAGGAAGTTACGTAAAAAGTCAGAAAGTTTGTGATACTCACAGCACGGTGCGTTACAAACGAAGTCCGTCCTTGTAATCTAGGGCTTACTTTGCCAGGGGTGTCTTCATCTTCTCTCCGAGGGTCGAACCACCCGAAGGCAGCTCCCACCACCAACACAGCACCAAGAATCATCAACGCCAGAAACCCACCAATCGCCGCCTTCGTCGTTTGTGATATCACCATCGCCATTTTATTTTTTGGCACTAATCACCTCTTCGACATTATTGAATTCAATTCCTTAATTGTGAACGGAGTTCCCAAGTTCCTCGATTATCTTCGCATTGTTTCTAGTACACTTGTGAAGTTTCAAATTGGCAACTTTAGACACTTTAAGTTCGTTCTGATTTTAAGTTGTTGTTAAGTTTTTGAGTAAACACATAATTTATTGGTGCGAATTTAGATCTGTTTTGAACATTTTATTAGGATAACGATAAAGAAAAAATATCTTATGGTATGTTAGGATTTTGCGCCAAGCAATTCGATAAAAATATTACTCTTAATATTGCCATAACAAACTAGTAAGTATTTTTTCCTAAATAATTCCAAAATGTCAGTAATCAGAGGCACAATAAGGTTGTAACATAGGTATCTATTTATATCTTCGTAAGAACACTAATACCAGCAAATTAAATTCATTATTTACTAGCTGAATAGGAACTGATTTTAGCTTTAAAGGTACAATGCTGCTCTAGATTGCTTCATGCAAATATGTCCATAAGCGTAATATTCAATGTATCAATGTAAGGTAGCGGTCGGAAGGGAGGGACAACGCTTGACGGCAATCTATTGTATGCCAGCAAGGAACCCGATAACCGAGATACCTATACAAGTATAAAATGTGCAACAATGAAAATGTCTAAGGTAACCAATACAATGACTGGTGAGTCTCTTACTAAATCGTTCTGGGGTAAAAAATGATGACTCGTTTAGAGTTGAGAAGAACAGCGACGCAAAATGAAACGTACTACTAATTTCGCTGCTAGATTCACAGTTGGAATCGCAAACAAATCGTCAGAATTTTTTAGCCTGTATTTAATTTTCTTTAGGATTGTTGAGATCGTTCATCATATCCGTATCCACCTACAATACTCACTTATCATAGGGTATTCTTTTGTAAGAATACTGTAACTATTTTATGCAAAATCCTGTCTACCATTTCTACCTGATCAAAGGAAAAAAAGACTTATTCTCCGTCCTATTTTCGTATATTTTTGCTTGTGAGAAGAGGAAAATGTCTAATTTCCTGTCAAAACTGAACATAAACATACATTGTCACGTGACAAGACACGTTCACATAAATATCTACATATAGAAAATGTTCTATAAGAACGTTTGTGAATAGAACATCCTTGAATGGAAGCGTTATGCTTGTAGTGAATTGCAATACCTACCTACTTTGTTATACGGTTTCTTCGTGAATCCCTTGAAACTTGTCAGATGCAATCTGGACTCTATTATTATTTCGATTTCTCGTGACTGTGTGAGCCATGGTAAACTTATGAATTTTGAAATCGTTTTTCGAATTCATGTTTGGATCATAAATGATTATCACCTGCTCAGCGGTGAAGGAAAACGTCGCGACGTTCGTGGGACATTCCCGAGAAATACGTTTGTGACGATGTGGCTCAAAGGTAGGAGACGCTAATGATACTTTATTATAAAATGTGGTCATTCTAAAATTAGGACCATGTCTGTTATCGCGTTATTCTCATAACCAACATTCGAACGGAAATAATTTTGTTTTTCACTGAAATGCGTTATTGGATACGGCGGTGTAGATCTCACCGAATGAGTGGGAGGAAAATTTTATGACAAGTCCCTGGCGTATTTTTTTAATATAAGCAGGGACCGGAGACACATTTCTTGTTCGTTTACCTCGGTTTATAGGCTGAACAAAATAATAAATATACTCTCTTCGAAATATATTTTTAAAGTAAAATCTTATACATTTTACAAAACTCATGCATCTGGATCTAAACATATCAAAATTGTTTAGTAGACTTTTCTTTACTTAAGTTAACTTATGAACGCCAGGATCACCTATTTATGTAAGTAGATAAGTGAACTCCGCGTCGATATTGTTTTGGACGAACTATTAAATAAACAAACCTCTATTTTTATAACATATTGAAATTCTATCGTTTTCATGAATGCTGAATGTTAATTTTGTAGACTCTTTGTTAGAACACAAATTGTTATTTATTTTACAAAAATCTACCTAGGTACTTACTCAAATCTTCTTCTTACAAATAAGTGAATTGCGTAAATTCAAAGAAGACCCTAATAAAAGCTACTTTTCTTTGCGGCCACGGGACGTTCTAGATACTATCGAGAACTTTCGGAATTGCAACCAAAGTTGCAAACCATTTTAACAATCTACAGTGACAGTATTAAATATGGGATAGACAAATGTCACCTCAATGCCGTATATTTTTATCACTGTCACCGTCAATTTTCATAATCGTTTGCAACGTAACAGAAATTAAACCGCGCCGTTGCGCCGGATTTCTATGTGAAAAATACTCCGTACCGATCTCCTGGGGGCCTGCGTGCTGTCATAGAATAAGGAATAATACGACGTGTGCTGTTCTTGCCTGTACCCGCGACTGCCTTCAGCGTAAGACTACAATATTATACGAGTACGTTCCTAGAAGTATAAAATACCTAGGATCACTTACTGAACCTTCCCAGAAGTTGATTGACAATTAATTTTTCAGGCCACCACTAAACTTTTTTAGTATCGAACGTGCCTCTTTGGAACAGTCTTAAATAAAAGTTTGGCTTTACTGGGTTATAAAACGGACGAGTACCGACTTCCTTCGGTTTATTGAAGTAGTCTTTTACTATTAAAAGCCAAACGACTTCAGTTGTCCTCAGTTGGAATTTGTTCTTAGCATTGTCATATACCAGGAAGGCAGGTTCACGTGCTTGCCTAGTGCTTGCCGTTAACTAGGACAAGCGAGCTGGGTGCTGGGTTTTGCATGAATCGCTTTCCTAACTTCGTATACATCAAGCTTGAATGTCCCGTTTAGGGTTGAACTTGTTCTGGCAGCAAAGAATGGCACATTCCTATGCTTCTATCCTTTTCTGTCACTCAGAACCTTGTGCCTGTCTCTCATTTTGCATGCGGCAATGGGCTACTTGACAAACTAGTCAAATGAGATACTTTTTACGAAACGTCAAAACGGAAGATTTCCTTGGAGTTTGTATGGAAATTCTGTCCTGTGACGTCAATAAAAGCGATCAAACGTCGTACTCGTTGTTACTTAATTCATAAATGAAATTCGAAAATGAGTCAAAAAGTAAAATAAAATTGATTTTTCGTCATCTTAGACTGGTTTCTATTTCTAGATTAGCATTTTATATTTTATCTTCGACCCGGTCAAATACCCTATTTAAGAAGTTTCATCCCACGTGTTTTGACGAAAAAACGCGACAATCCCGAAAAATTGTTAACTAGGAAACTATTGTTCTCGTAAAAAGGCGATGTTGACAGAGCACAAACGTTGGCTTTCTTTTTATGAAATCCTCTTACCGCAGTTTCCTCTGTTTACTGCGGAATCCAATGTCTTTGAATTTTCTGTTTTTATTGTTATTATTTTACATACGAGTAGTTACATCGTCGTGTTTCGATACGTAAACACCTATTTATTGTTGTTAGAAAACATTGACGATTGAAGGTTATTCGTCAATTTAATGGAACAGTCGGATAGTTGGCCATTGGTGGACAAACAGTTGGAGACAGGCCAACGGAAACAGACCGTATTTTTTATGCAAGATACCTCGAATATACACCACGTGCACCTTGTTAGATGCATATATTAATTTTCTTCTATCATGTGGGTTGTGAGGTGGTATACCAACCTCATCAACCCTAGTATCAGGGTTTCTATTGAGCCGCCAAAGGCCCGTGACATGGCTTATGTAACGACAACTTACTAACATCAGTAATTACTCGTAGTAACCGGGACCAACGGCTTAATTTGCCTTACGAAGCACGGATCATCTTATTTTCGGACGATATGGTGATACGCCACCAGTCTTCTAACCAAATTAGGGACCACACAGTCATTTTTGTGATATTACGTGGACCCTGTTGGGTGAGGCACCAAAATAATTATAAGTTATTGCTCCAAAATAAAAATAAATAATTACAAAAGACTCTTAACTAGGTACATGGCAAATGCGGCCTTATCGCTTAAAGCGTTTTCAAACAACAATTTAATAACAATTCGGAGCCCAATTTTCACAACCGGAAAAAGTCGGGATAATCAAAACATTACCAGCAGAGCAACACTTATCTAGCACTCGTAAAAGCAGATTCACACATACGGGCACGAAGCGATTACTTCCAGAGCCGTTACGGTCAACAGTAGGCAATAATTTAGTTCCTTATCGCATCAACCGATCCGCTGACTCAGAATTTGATCCTATTCCTACACGGAATAATGCGTCGAACGGAACGGATTTCGGGGTCCAATGCAAATATTGAGGGTTTCGCAAATCGTCTGTGAAAAAAATCTGGGTAAAGTAGGTTTGGTGTCATGTTTTGGGCGTAACGAGAAACGAATTTTGAATGTTAATAAGTACCTCTAACACTCTTCGAAAAGTATTGTTCATTTATAGGCACGTACAAGAATCAATAGGTATACAAGTGACTGCAATCCGTATAGGGGTGGGCAGAATTAAAGATTATGCTAATATTTTTATATAAATCTCTCTCCTCCGATCCCCCTGCGGTTGACGGCTTGTGCCCAGCGGTGGGATGTATACAAGCTATTTCTGTTTGCATAAATATAATTAATTACTTTTGACATTACATCATTTTGGGTTAGTCCAAAGTTTTCAATAGATGATTAATTGACTCAAATGCCAAAAGAGTCTTTTCAAATTTTGTTCTTTTATGTTCATCATAATGGAGTGTCTAATAGTTAAAATTGGGCTTAAATTAAAAATCTCCTTTAAGGTACGGATTCGTTAAAAGGTAGCCATCGATCACGAATTTAATTGTTGCCAAAAGGCTTGGCGTAAGAAATGAGAGATCTAAGAGACGAGTTTAATAAAAAAAATCTTTTTCATAAATCTCGAAGGAAATGCTGTGGTTCATAGTGAATGATGCTTTGTCCCGACAATACGTTAGGTACTTAATATAGATTGCTTTAATTAACTTGACTAAATGTAATATTATAACGAAAATAATTTCATAATAAATACAGGGTGTCAGTGCACCCCGTACAAGTACATATAGGTACCCATACAAGTAGGTAAGGGTGTTAGTGACACCGTAACGAAAACTGAGGGAGATAATTCAGACCATGATTCTGAGTTGATATCAAGACGAATTTCCTATCGGAAAATTCGTGAAAATTTTAGTTTTTTTTTTTAAATTATTTTCAGTTCTATACTTTTGCGACGGAAAATTCCACTTGATATTAGCTCAGAATCATGGTCCGAATCACCCCTCAAAGTTTTCGTTACGATGTCACTAATACCCTGTATAATATAAATCCGTGAATCCGCGATAACATGACATCTTAGTGTCACGGGTTCGAAACTCGGGATTTAAACCCCTAAATTCGATCTTACAAGTTTAAGTTCATTTCTGGATTATAGATATTTATATCACATGGTTTCCAGGATTTGTGCCCGGTTAATGCAAATAGACTCGACTGCTATTTTGTCGGACTTAAACATAGCTAGCCAATAGTGCTAGTTATAACACCCTTGCCTACCCTTTCGTGGATACAGGCGTATTGTTGTGCTATCTATAGTAAGGATAATTATCAACAGATGATGAAGTAAGTATATGAAATGGTTGCAAAACATTAACCTCGGCTGAAACTTTCAAAAAGTCGTTCTGTCTTCATTTTACGAGAGGGCTAAAGTTTTTACGCCAGAAGTTAATTTCGGCTATCTACCATCTTTTAACAGTGCCGTAATAAGTGCAAACCCTGACATGGGAAATAGAAAAGAAACTCTTTATGGCTTATCCTAAGCGATGGTTATCTACCACGATATATTTACGGGCTAAAGCGATACGTTGTTTATGAAGAGTTTTATCTCATTCTTATATTTTCTGCGTGCTTGTCAAGGACTATCGCAACAGTCTTGGTGGTCTGGTGGTTAGAGCGTAAGGCTCACGATCTGGAGGTCCGGATTCTATTGCCGATTTTGATTCATTGGACATTGTCGATATTACTTTGTGATAAAGTCCTTCATTTAGTAAGGACATTGCAGGCTTGAATCACCTGATTGTCCGAAAAAGTAAGATGTTTACGTGCTTTAGAGTGCACATTAAACCGTCGGTCCCGACTATTAGCCGTAGGAAACACCTCCACCAACCCGTAAAGGAGCAGCTTGGTAGAGTATGGATAACATCGTGACGAAACCTAGATTCCCGAGAAACGCATTTTCGGAGGTACGTGACCTAACCTGTATTGGGCTGGTTTTACCTTCGCAGGTTAGAAGGTCAGACAGGCAGTCGCTTCTGTAAAAAACCGGACCTCTCAAATCTTCAAGTTAGGTAAGCGGACCTTGTGAAAATTATGATAATGCTAGGAAGATGATTATGATGATGACACCGTAACAAAAACTTTGTGGGATGATTCAGACCATGAATCCGAGTTGATGTTGAGTGGAATTTCCAGTCGGTAACTTCATCAAAATGTTTGTGTTTTTTTTTTATTATTGTGAAACCTCAAATTCTAATAAATAACATAATAATGACAAATTATGAAAATCCATCTGTACCAACCAACCAACGTACATAGACGTAGTCTAGCGATTATTCACTTACGTATCCGACTGATCTAAGAAACTTCATAGTCGCATTTCAAGCCTGTCAAGCCCGTCATTGCAACAGACTTACTTTTACACGCTTCAAAATGTATTTTACATACATTCGTACTATTGAACGAAATGACCAGCTCAGTACAATGATTATATTTCATTAAAGATAACATTTTACAATATATTCAATGCGCGGTAAAAATAAGATCTGTCAAAGCTAGTGTTGTGAAGTCGTTATTGGGTTGATCGATTCTTTTTTATCCAACAGTACATACATAAACTCACTCCTATTTCATTTGCTGACATATTATTTATTTTGCTTCTTCTGCATTCATCAATCGTTTCACTCGCACACGTTGGTTTAGAGTAGGTACTTATCATTAAAATATATTTTGCCTAAAATATATATCAGCAGTCTATTTACGTCACACTACTGGGTACACGCCTCCTTTCCATAGTTTACCAATCTATTATGTATAGCTTACAGCAAATCTCATTATTTAAAGTAAAATGAAATCAATCAATTTATGAAAAATAAATTCAGCTACTTATAGTTTGTTTGAGAATTGGAATAAAAGAAATAATTAAAAGTATGTTTTCAATACAATTGTGAAACAATTACAAAGGAAAATATATATCTAAGTATATTTTTGATCGCAGAGCCATTTTCTGTTATTATTCGCTATTTGTTATAGTTAATAGATTAGCTACAGTATCACTATCATTAGGCGTAATTGGACCACTGCTGGACCAAGCTAACCACAAAGCACGCTGGTCAGCCGACAGTCTGTTAAAGGATTTGAATTAATCGCCTTTCTAGTCAAGCCGATTGAAGAGGAAAACTACTCGATGGAATTTAATTCTATTCAAATAGTTAGCAAATTGCTCTCTCAGGCAGAATTTTCTTATTAATTAATATAGTCCTCGTAAGATAGTTCAGAATGCATATTAATTGTCTTCATACCCAAGCCTACCTACGGTCATAGATTAAACTATAGTACTGGATACCTTCTCCCCACACCAATACGATCTTGGAGCGAACGTGAGTTTCCTCAGTAAAAATATACAACGTGGGTCGTTTGTCCGAAGTAACGGTTTCATTATTATTTTTATTTTTGAGATTAAACTACTTTACATTTAGCGATGATTATAAGCACACGACTATATTCTCGTTTGGAGCAGTCAGAGGTCAGCCATCGCATGATGAACTAAGTCTAAGTACAGTCATGAGCAATATCATGTACCCAGTTTAGAACCCTGTCGCACTATCATGTTTGGCATTTAATGAGGCTTACGGTTTAATTTGTCAAAAAAGTTAATGTGACATGGTTGCAAAGTGTATACATATTAGTACTCGTGAACGTACACGCGGGCGCGATAATCATAATCATTTATTTACTTGAGGATAAAAACGGTGTCTGCACACGTATTTTCGGATGCCAAGGTCTGTTGAGACGCGCCCTTATACTTAATTATGTATGTCGTTAGCCACAACGCTAAACATATTAAAGCTTTCCCGTGACCTCAAAATGCATCACTCGTTATTTTAGGACACAATATCTCATTATCTCGCTAACGCTGGACCTCTAATGAATCTTTTAATCTCTAGGCCTTTGTTGCCAAATCCGAAAATTGTCTGGGAAACAACATATTGTTCATTAACTATGCAAAGCCTGCGACATTTTGATGGACGAAATGCGCTCTTTTAGATTTCGATACAATATTTTTGATACTTTCTTCATGTTTATCAGAAATTAGTGATGATTCCAGTACACATCTAATTTTATTTTAAGTTATACCTGTCACTTTCTTGTCCATCGAAAAGGAAAGGAGCGGGTATTCGACAGGCATAAAGTTTATGGAACACACGGAAGAAATTTAAAAAATCCCTCTCAAAAATTGTACATTGGCCAATAACACGACAAAAATAAAAGTTGACAGCACACGTCAAACGGGCCAGATGCCTATTTTATTCCCCCGAGTTATTTATTTATTTTAAAAACAATTGTCAATCTACTGTCCCTCTCTTTTTCGGCGGATAAGAAAACGATAGGTATAACTTAAAATAAAATTAGGACGTGTTTGCGAGAATCGGGGCCATTGTATCAGATAATAGGTATATTTGAAATAACATAAATATTTTTTTTTAATTTTAGTCTTGATCACCCTCAGGCGTGTTGTTTCAAAATTATTATGGGGCGGGTAAATAATTACTCCCGCTTTCAATTTGAGGTGATTTCCATCTGAGACACGATATAATAGGTCACGAAAAAATGTCCAGAAACAATATCTTTACTTACATGAAATTATGACAAAAAGATTGACGAGAAATATATTATTTATATTATTTTCGTCGGCAAATAAATTTGAATTCAATATTCTTCCACGAAACCGAAAGGATCGCATGCGATTTATTACGGTTTAGAAAAATGATTTCCTGTAAGTATTGTAAAATATTGTACAAGTATACTTTATGCTGCTGCAAACCGATATATATTGGATTACTTGATATTTCTTATTGAATGTACTATGTTGTGTTATATTTCTTATTGAATATACCATGTTGTGTTTTTTTTTGGGGGGGGGGGGGGGGCGGGAGCGGGGAGAACGCTTGGACTCCCAATTTCATCAAGGAGTGAATGCCATCATAAATTTTTTTTCTTTCTTTCTTACTTTTCTTTCATCAGTGTCAAACATTACAGCCATAACTCACCAAAACGTCTTGGCCATGTCGCCGGCGATGGTCGCCAAACTATTGTTATTGAAATGGATGGTAGCGATAACTGACTTGGCGACGATTTGGCAACGAAAGGATATAAAAAGCAGGCATAGGACAGGACAAATGGCAAGACCACGTTGCCGGCGACGTGGCCTTGACGTCTCTGTCAGTTAAGGTATGATCCGAAAAGAAAAAAAAATAGATGTAGTATTAAATTCCAGTTGACTCATAATATCGCTGATAATAATAATTATCTAGAACTTAATAATGTCGAAATTGATTTCGCGTATGTTATCGAAGGAATACTTTGTTATATTCTCTATATTTTGGGGTTTATTTTCAAATGTTCAAATGCATGATACTAACCCCTAATATAAACTTTCAATCATTTGCGACTTATGGGTATACTGACATTTGCCGCCTGACATTTCTTTGTTATAAGCAAATTATTTTATATTAGAGAGTTCAATTTCAAGAACTTCTTCCATAATATAAACAATAATTGGAAGGCATGGAAATGTTGTCTCTTTCGTAGAATCACTTGAACACTACGGAATGTAATTTTGAAAAAGACTCGTTATTTTATTAATATCGAGCAACAACTATGCGAAGAAAGGTGAAATTCCACGGCTTTTTACTCAAAATACAAATATGTATTTATAATCACAAGGAAATTTATTTGAAAATATATCGACTCAACATATATAAAAATAAACCTAAATGAGAAAATGGCTTGCATTAAATGGGTCCCGAGTATAACCCACATTAATTTAAAACTTGTGTTGCTGTTGCAGTTTCTCCTCAGCCATAACACATTGGGAAATGACGTAGATTCAAAAATGTTAATTCACCTTCAACAAGTTTATCTATGATAATTACGTTGAATTCTGATTTCTGATTACTGAACCTGAACTAAATTTAACATGAGAACGGTCCTGAAATCGTGGTAACAATAAAGTGAAATATATTTGAGCCATATTTCACTCCACCAAACCCAAATGTATAGCAGTTTGGCAACCGTTCTGGCGTAGGCATTAGTACACCCATACATTTCGACCGGCCAAATAATACTTTACATTCGAATTAAGATTACAATCAAATGCTTTAATAGCTTTTAATAGCAAATGAAAGAAAGGGAATGGACCGACTTCAAAATAAAACTTTGACTCCAACTTTTAGTATTGCAGTTAAACATTACCTCCGACCTAAAATCACCTGGCGCTATCTTAACAGACCATTAGCCTCCGACGCTTAATGTTACCGCCTGAATAAAACGGAATGAACCTTCTATTGCTGGTACGTAGCACTTTTTACGATCACATTTTAATACCTCAGCTACTTAAGAAAACAATCACGGTACATTAATTACCGGGATCCCGAAAAAATAACACGAAATAAATTATTGTAAATAACACAGCACGGTCACAAATGATTAGTCACGGTGCACGAAAGTCACGTATGATGGATAGTCGTATTCGTGAGGCGCGACTTGTACGGAGCGTAGCAAGCGTAGCACGTCCACCTCGCTACGTAGCCGCCGCGGTACTGGCTACGCGGGGCGCTACACTGCTACAATCCGCTCCACACTTTAGATTATTCGTAGCACAGATTCCACAATCAATAGCTTTATAAATTTTAATAAATTCTCGGGTAAAGCAAATGAGTTATAATATTTGAAAGTAAATATTAATAACTTACGAATTTTTAATGACGAGCTATTACGTCACAGCCAACGCAGCGCGAGGCGGGGATGGAAATCCTATTTGCATGGATTTATTTTAATTGTTGTTCGTAACTGGTTATTTGTAGAATTTTACAAGAAAAAAGTGGTAAGTGTTGGTTAGTACCGGAGTGTATTTGTGTAACAGGAAATATTATGTAGGTCACAAATTCGGCAATGTGGTTTCGGTTTACAAACCACTTCTGGCGTAATTGTAGTTAACAACACAAAGCGATACAATTTTGCTTTTATTTAAATTGGATGAGTGTCAATAGTTACTTTAACTTCGTGATTACTATTATACGGTATACTAATATTGGTCTTCACAAATATATTGTTAATTGTGTTATTATACTAGCTTTTTAGATAACAGCATTAAGCATGATGATGAACAATCTCACGGTCACAATTTAGAACTCTGTCGCATTAACAAATTTGACATTTAATTAGACAAGTTATGATAGTACGGTCAAGAGTACTAATTTGTGTACACTGTGAAACCATGTCACATTAGCTTTTTTGACAAATAAACCGTATGTCTCGTTAAATGTCAAATATAGTGCGACAGGGTTCTAAAGTGGGTACATGATATTGCCCATGACTGTACATATATCTGATAAACAATTATAAATTGTTTTAGGTTTACGCGGTTATGGGGTCAGATATGTCTGCCCGTAGAAAATTATGGATCTACCTACTCCACTACTCCAGTCATCCCGTGATCATGGCACTTGCAACAGTGTCGTAATATCGGGAGTCTCATCTCCCTGATTTAAACGCGGTAAGAACTAACCTAACCTAACCTAACCAAGAGCACGACTCAGATATTGCATACAAAAACCTCGTTCCAACCATGTGCTCGTTAGTGCGAGTAAGACAGAGTCCATGCGCGCTCCCGCTCCAACATACTTAAGTAGCCCCCCACTGTGAGGAAAATCAATCATATTAGTGCGGGGAGGAGTATGTCTCTTCTACATTATAGTATTATTGATTTTTCTATGTCACCTGAGGCCTTAGCTAAGTTGCAAACGATTACGAAAAACAGTGACAGTGATAAAAATATCACAGTGGTCTAGTGGTTAAAGTATTGGACTTTCGATCTGGAGATCCGGGTTTGATTCCCAATGGGACAATTGACGAAAACACTTGGTGAGACTGTTCTTTGTTAGATAAGGACATTGCATTGAATCAATAATTAAGATGATTCCGTGCTTCGGAAGGTACGTTAAGCCGTTAGTCCCGGCTATAAAAACTGGAGGTGTGACAACCCGCAGTGTCCCCTCCGGTTGATTGACGGGAGGCCTGCGCATAGTACTGCGACGTATATAGCATTTTTATGTTATGTTATATATACAGGGTGTTAGTGACATCGTAACGAAAACTTTGAGGGATGATTCAGGCCATAATTCTGAGTTGATATCAAGTGGAATTTTCCGTCGCAAAAGTATGGCAAAAGTATGGAACGGAAAATAATTTAAATAAGCTCTAAAATTTTCATGACTTCTCCGACAGGAAATTCCACTTGATATCGACTCAGAATCATGGTCTGAATCATCCCCGTTACAGTGTCACTATAACGAATATAATATAATATATATTATATATTATAATATATATTATATAATGATAAAAACATACCCTTACCTAACACCCTTGGTATTTAAAGCCTAAGATAGATACACATTATTATATGGATCATTGTGATTAGCCGCAGGGTATAATAACATACTACGCCTGGTAGGCTTATTAGTGACAGCAGCGTGTCAACGTCCTTAAGTGACAGTGACGTCATCAAGCTGTGTTGTCACTAAGTGAAAAATAATTTACCCACGGCTAATGTTTTTATTTATTTTTGTCGGAGCAATTTTTTTTTAAATAAAATACTTTCTTACAGTTTTAATGATATTATAAAAGCGCACTAGAGTCGGAGATGTAGGTTTAAGAATCGCTAGGCTTGAATGGAAATGGGCAGGATACTTGTTAAAACGGGAAGACAGGAATACTTGAAAGGACCGGAAAGAATAGTGTGAAAGAGGTAACGCCTACACCCAGCGATGGGTGAATTCAGGCTCAGTAGGTAGATAGATAATATTAGATAGAAAAGAATCGATCGACTTAATCTCGACTGACACATCACTACGCTAATGAACGTCACAGCTGACGTACTTTGACAGATCAAATTTTTACCGCGCAATGAAGCTATTTTAAAATATTATCCTTATAGAAATATAGTGGCTACTTGTACAGAATTGATCTTTATTTTTAATATAATAGATACTATAAAATATGATATTATGTAAATATTAACGTTTTTAAAATCATACCTACAACATTAATTTTTAATTTATAAATAACTTTACCACGCCACAAAGCACAATCCTTAAGTTGGTTTCTTACACATCACGGCAGCTGAAAGCTTCATGAGTTTTCGTTACTGTCCTTCTAAAATGTATATTTTACAACATTTTTCTGCGTCCAAGGACCATTGGCCTGAGCTCCACAAGAGCCCACTTCAACGCAAGATCTGTTCTCAGGGCCGAGAATTACTGCTCTAAGCATTTTCTGTTCCTTTCTTTGTACGCCAGTTGTATATAGGTCAATATATGTACATATTGTATAGGTACACTTTAGACATGTGCTCGTAATCCCTGTAGGTAGAGACGACTGTTGCAAGTGCTTTTCGTATTAATGTCTAAAATTACTGTTTCCTTTTTCGAAAAAGTCGCAGAAAATTATATAATGGGGAGAGATAAAGTGTAAGAAAATCCACTCCTTGCTTTTTTTTAAATCTATTTTAACACTAATCGTAACTTAAATACCCAACGGCACCCTCAGGACTTTGTCTTAAATTTTGTACCGGGCGAGAGCCTAAGGGCTCAGTCACATTATAAGAATATGACTGCATAAATATAAACAGTTCTTTAATTTGATTGGCAGCAAAACTGAACATTTGATTGCTACATTTTTTATGCATTTATTTCGCAAAAAAAAATTTTCTAGACCCTTCACTTGGTGTTTAACTTCAATGAAATTATAGGAATTTTCTTTGACGTCAATAAGAACTCTATTATTATTTTCTTTATCACAATGACATTGAATGAAGCTATAAAAAACATTGCTGGAAGGTCTAAAAAACATTTTAAGCCAAAGTCAATGTCGTTTGCTTTCTTTGATCAATTTGCATAATGACTTTTTCGTATAAGTAATCTATTATAAATAGTACCAATTGTTTAGAAGCTATGTTACCAAGGCCGATAAACTTCGATTAAGTGACAAATAAACGTAGGTGCGTATATTTTTAAATATTTAAACTACTTGCCCGGACAAATGAGGAGCGTTATGGGCTCTCACTCGAATGTGATAGGTGGTGGTGGAAATAAATATTTTGTCATAAATATACTTATGTAGTGAAAAATATATGTAAGAGAGTCCTGATTGTTAGTACTGAGTGTTAGGGGTTAGAATCCGGGCTCTAAACCACTGAATTTGACTTATGAGATTGATTTAGTGTTTGGGTTATAGGTTATTGGCTTGGTGGTTTCCAGGACTTCTGCCCGGTTAATGGCAATAAGGTAATAATTAAGATAATTTTACACACATTTGCCAACCTCTACGGGTACGTGCACGCTCATGCGTGATTTTATGTTGTGTTATGTATTTCGTGTGTCAAACAATTCTCTGTACCTAAGTATATCAGAAAGAAACGAGAAGAATATTAGATTATTTGTGTGTATAGAATGACGTAGGCTTTTTATATTTATATTTTCATTCTCTGAAGTAGGTAGGTAGTATAAGTAAAAAATATTGAAAACGTTCCTTAACGCAGTAAGCCCTCAGGTCGAGTTCCCGTTAAAATTAAAAAGCCGAAAGTAATTTAAGCATTGACTTTCTCTCCGATGAATTTTATTGAGTAAATGACGCAGAAGCTAAAAGGTTTTCTTAGTAGAGATTTATTCTGAAAAAATTATGGATTTTTTCTTAATGCTATTACCGTAATTAAATATAGATACGGAGTAAAATGGCTTTTTTTATTTTCATTTGTCTTTTTTTATATTTCAGTCGGCATACGAGATGACAATGGCACAGCAAAACATTGGTTTTAAATAATTTATAAAGGCAAGAAAGGCACTTTAAGCCGTTGGTCACGGTTACTACTTATTGATGCAAGTACGTAGTCGTTACATGAGCCATGTCAGGGCCTTTGGCGGCTCAATAATAACCCTGACACCAGGGTTGATGACGTTGACGACGTAAATCACCTCACAACCGACATGATAGAAGAATTATAAATTATGATTCGTTTTGGAAAAGGCGGAATTGTTTAATATATAATTTGTTTATTTAGTCTAAAATAGTGAAGCTGGTGTTCTGACTTTTGACGATTTCCTGACAAATCTGGGCAGATGTCCGGGAGCTAAATTGCAAACTATATTTCGTAACATATAACAAGCGTGAAGTCGTCATATGCATCGTACTTGAGGCTTCCCCTTGGGGTTAGCCACGACTGCGCAATTCCACTACGATCACCTGACAGAGGGCAGCAGTAACTGCCAGTACTATTCAGAGGCGGAGGACAGGAGTCCTAGTATGGCTTTATAATAGACTACTCTGGGCGCCGTCCCACTTCCGTCAGACAGAGTACTGCGGGGCGGAAGGCAAGAGGGAAACCATTGCCCTATTTTTCCCTAAGAAAGTAGCATGGAAAATGCTGCACCGACAAGAGCGTGGCTCTTGAATTGATGACGATCACCACTTTCATTGACTGAGAGAGACTGAGAGACTGCTTTGTTCATTTAATTACTAATTTGATGCTATGTACACTGTAATTGTCATATATATGTCATAATTTTAGTAATTGTCTTAGTTGTTAATGTTTTATATATATGATGGTAGTAGTACTTAATAAATATATAAATAGTCTTGATGTCTTCTCGCCAATGTGTATTCTACATGACAAGGCTTTTCTTTAAAACATCATGGATTTGATCGCGATTATGTTTATCTAGACCTTCCTCTACCAACTCTACCACTAACATCCGCAAAATATATTTCTTTGTAAGTCTACTTTCATTAATTCTCTCTACATCTCCAAATCATCTAAGCATCCCTTTCTCAATTCTCATCACTACATTTTCTTTCATACCACAAAACTCACTTATCGCACTAACACCATCATTTAATTTGTATGGGTAATCTACTTACTTAACAATTTTTTGTAACTTGGCTCGGTCCTGTGATAAGCTTAGATATAATATCTAAGGAATATACAGGGTGTTAGTGACATTGTTTCTTGTCGGAAAATTCCATTTAATATTAACTCAGAATCATGGTCTGAATCATCCCTCTCAGTATTCGTTACGGTGTCACTAACACCCATATCTACTTCTTAGCTACCTGTATAAACTTGCAAGGGGTGTAAGTGACATCGTAACGAATATTGAGAGTAATGATTTAGCACATTATTCTGAGTTGATATCAAGTGAAAAAATAAAAATAAAAAAAAACATGAATTTTGCGACGGAAAATTCCTCTTGATATTAACTCAGAATAATGGTCTGTATTTTCCCCCTTAGTATTCGTTACGACGTCACTAACACCTTGTATATTCATAAGTTGTTTTTCGGCTCAAGTTTACTAAATCTACACTATAATTTTATTCGTGGCCCAGCTCACGCATTAAATTTAATTAAAAACTACAATTAATTACGAAACCAAGACAGTTCCAGTGGATTCCACGCAAATTCTTTACGTCTTTCATAACTAAAGCAAACAGACGACGGACGAAACTTAAAGTAGTCAAGGAACAAAAACACTAAATCCAAACTTATATTACTCGCCACTAAAAACTTAAATAACCGAATAACTAAAGTTCCTTTCTCGTGCATTATAAAACAGCCACTGGAGACTAAAGTCCATTTCCAAACGTGCGGCTCTTAGCTTCTACTCTGTTTGAATATTGTAGTATTGTATTTAAATATATTGTGGTTTATGCATAAACCAGAAGTAAATGTGTTCGTGTCTGTCACCGGCTTGCTTCTCAAACAGAAAGCGCCGATTTGTTACCGACCATCATCATCAGCCCATTAACGTCCCCACTGCTGAGGCACGGGCGTTCCCTATGGATGGATAGGGAGATCGGGCCTTAAACCATCACGCGGGCCCAGTGCGGATTGATGGTTATTAACGACTGCAAATGCAGCCGGGACCAACGGCTTAACGTGCCTTCCGAAGCACGGAGGAGCTCGAGATGAAAACTTTTTTTTTATGGTCACCCATCCTATGACCGGACTTTGCGAAAGTTGCTTAACTTCAACAATCGCAGACCGAGCGCGTTTACCGCTGCGCCACCGAGCTCCTCCTTATTACCGATACCGAACTCAAATTAAAAAATATATTTTTCATTAGTTATCTTAGTTACACTTATTTTTACATAAATAATGTTTTGTCGAACGTCTCTTCCGCCTTAAACTACTGCAGCTTCTCACGTACAGCCGCGGAAAAGTAGCTGCAAGAAAAACCTCGGAAGGATCAGACTTGTAATAATGAGTTATTATTTTGTGAAATTTTCTCTAACCCAATGGAATTGACCATTATACATATACGGCGATAAACTTTCCAACAGTTGTATATTATGGAGTTATAATCACGTCACAAAACAGAAAGGTCCATTTTGGTTTTGAACAATTCGACTACCATCCAAATTCTTTTGATGACGTCATTACAATTTTAATTTTATACAAAACTCAAAACAATTCTCAGTTTGAAATGATTATTATTACATTATATTTATTTTGATTTATTCTATCAGTGCATTACGTTGCAGAAGAATCCTGATGTTCTGTGAACTTTTATTGACCCGATTCTTCAATGAAGAACTCCTCAAAATCAATATTGATGGCGCTGTAATACTTCAACGTGATAATTATCCATTTCGTCACAGCTCAGGTATATAATTATTCCAAAAGCAATGTAATGGCTGAGGCATATATAAAAATAAATATGTATAGAATTATGATGCTACCTATATTGCTTCTCTTTATTTTGAACAGACTAATAAGGGGTGAACGATTATGTTGTGTCTGTTGTGTGTTGTGACAAGGGTCATTATTTTATACCCAAGAACAAAGATAAAAGTTGCGTTATATGCTTGTTATCCATGAAATTGAAGGTTAAACGAAGGCAACGTTATATAGAGTCACCTATATTTTTTTTGAGCGTAGCCTGGATAGTCCCTCGTTCGTTATGGTCCTCAAAATATATTTAACAAATAAAGTGACTCACAGACATTGTACCTTGTAAATGTAGGGAAAAGTTTACCACATTCTGTCATAATACGGATGCGTCGTGCAGCACAACATGCCGCACAATAACACACTTTAACTGAAAAACATAAAACTGGAAATAAAACAGCCACTGGAGACTACTAGCGCAGTACATTCGAGCGGTGGCAAGAGCGCTTAATTCGTTTCGCTTCGCTTTGAAAACAATAAGCGTACTACTAAATGCAACTGTATCAAACTTTAAACCGATCCCGAACTTCCAAACTGCAGAGGATTTCAACACTAGATTTTGAAGGATTTCGTTCAAATATAACGTACATAGTACATAGTGTTAGGTTTTCCGTAATTTTGTGCGAATTTGTGTTGCCTTCATATGGCAACACTAGGAGAAAGGGTATAAAAAGGCGTGTTTGTCTTTCATTGGGGTTCTTTTGATTCGAGCACGCATCGAAGGCAGACGTACCATTTTGAACACGTGTACACTTGTGTTTGAGCACGCGTGCGTTTTGGAAATTTAGAGTAAGTAACCAATATACTTATTATTTATTATTTCAATGGTTGTTTTATTTATAGAGTATGTACCTGAGGCAGCTTTATGTATATCCAGGTATGCGTATGTTAGTTAATGATCATGTTACCGTGGTCCTATTACATTTCAGAAGTGGTATCGTATCCATATGTGTTAATCAGGATACACCGTTTTTGAGATATTTTACTTTGGAAATATATCTGTATAAATATATACATATATATATATTCATCACATTCCAAAACATATAGGGTTATCTGAAGAATATTTACATGTTCCAATGTTTTCGAGTTCCAGATTATGCCTCTTGAAGACGAGATCGTTCCACGAAGACGACTGACGAGCCGAGCCGAGCCGAGCCGAGCCGAGCCGAGCCGAGCCGAGACGAGCCGAGACGAGCCGAGACGAGCCGAGACGAGCCGAGCCGAGCCGAGACGAGCCGAGACGAGCCGAGACGAGCCGAGCCGAGCCGAGCCGAGCCGAGCCGAGCCGAGCCGAGCCGAGCCGGGAGCGCAGCCGGAGAGAGAGCCGGGAGTGCAGCCGGAGAGAGACGTCGCTTCACGCGTCGGCACAACGAGCGACACAGCCAACGACGTCGCGGCGAAGGGCAGGAGGTGCGACGTTCGTCGGCAGCTAAGGGAATAGAAAGGTCAGATAGCCCTACATTTTCATCTAAAGATGTTCTTAATATTGTTGAATCATTAGTTAACTTAAGATCTTAACCTAATCCGACAGCAGTCGCCACATCACATCCTTCCAGTAGTATTATGAACCATGTTACCCGAATTTGGACCCTCATCGAAAAGTCAAAAGATTGATACTTGGTTAAAGAAAGTTAATGAGTGTGCCACTGTTTACGGATGGGATGAGAACAACCGTTATCCACTTCGCAATGCAGAAACTGCAGGAGTTGGCCAAAGTTTGGTATGAAAGCTTCAATTCTATTTTGTACAGCTGGGCAGAATGGCAGCAAAAGTGGTTAGACGCATTTCCTTTTGAACATGATTATGGCCAATCCCTGGAGGATACGCTTAGGCGAAAGAGTAGGTTTGGTGAACCGCTAGAGGTTTATTATTATGAAGAATTAGCCATCGTGAACCGGTGTGACATCGAAGGGAAACGAGCCGTGGACTGCATTATCCACGGATTAAGTGACAAGATAATTAGATCCGGCGATAAGCGTTACGATGTACGCAGCCTGATCAACTCCATTTTCTGATGAGTAATAAGGAGAACCAACCGCCGCCCGATCGCTTTCATTTTAGTAAAACAAAGTAGTCGACTGAATCCACAGCGGGAAGTAATAATGACAATAGGGATAAATCAGTTAAGACTTCAAAAAAATTCAAGTTACAAATTATTTTGTTTTAACTGTAGGGAAAAAGGTTACCCGTATCTTAAATGCCCCAAACCTTTGGTCCAATGTACAGGATGTCGTAGGTTCGGTCATAAAATGGAAACTTGCAGAGTCCCTTTTTTTTTTGAAAACCGTGATAATCTAGGTAACATTCCTAAAATCATGCGCATACCTCTAAGTCGGGCTCAAAATATTTCAATACAGTTAGGGTAAATGACACCTCTATGATATCGTTTATAGATTTCGGTAGCGAAATTTCGCTCATAAAACAAACAACGACACTGATTTTGGGGTAGACTTGTGATCAACCCCCGACTCCATTAAAAGCTTTGGTAGTAATTTTATTTTGTCCATGGGCAGGACACAGGTTAATTTATGCATCGACGGTGTTAGTGCGGATGTTTTGTGTCACGTGGTTGACAGTAATCTGCTCAATTGTCCGATATTAGTAGGACAGTCCTTCACCTAACAGAAGCAGGTGCTGGTATTCAAGAATGCCAACGAATTGAGGTTTTATTATGATGATGAATTCCCTTTTGCTAACGGTGGTAGTGGTGATACTGCGAGTGTAAAGGTCGTCTCCGCTTCATGCGCAAGATTGAGTGGAGAGGCGATTATCAGAGCTCGTACTGATGTTGTGATTAATTGATATGTTAGGCTTAGCGGAAGAGTCGTGGGGAAGCCAAACCGAGAATTCACGATAGCCGGCGGGTTATACAAAGTAGAGGAAGGTCAGCTCTTTGTTCATATTACCCCATTGTCAGCTTTTGTTATATTGATGAAGGTGATATTATAGGTAGATGAAATAGAGTTCAGATTGTCAATCATATTTGTACATCACCCACAGACCTCGTTGGCGAGCATTTAGGTATAGAGCCTAAAGATGTTAACTTTAGCAAAAACGCTTGAAGAGCCACATAAACGACGTCTATTTTAACATTTTGAACGAATACAAGCATTGCTTCGCGCAATCATTAGAGGAGTTGGGATGTACAAATATGACTGAAATGAAAATTGAATTGAATATTGAGCGTCCTGTGGTTTACCGGCCTTACATATTGTCGCACAAGGAACGACAACAAGTAAGAGAAATGGTTGGTGAGATGATGAATGCGGGGATTGTACGAGAAATTGTATCGGAATATGCGAGTCCAATTATGTTGGTTCGTAAGAAGGACGGTAAACAAAGGCTCTGTGTTGATTATAGGTTAACTTCCTTTATCACCCCAGACGACCAATATGAATTTAATCGTATGCCGTTTGGGTTGGCTAACGAACCAGCTGTATTTCAAAGGCTGATGAATGAGGTATTGGTTTCCGCTAGGTTCTCAGAAGCTACTGCCTACATCGATGACGTATTAACTTACGAAAAGGATGTAGAAGAGTGTTTGGATAGGTAAGAAAGGGCTTTACAGTTGATAGAAAAGGCAAGCCTAACTCTGAATTTGGCAAAATGTAATTTCTTACAGCAGAATTATTAACTATTTGGGTTATGATATTAGCGCTGCTGGGGTGCGGCCGGCTGACAAAAAGACACAGTCAGTGTTTGATGTTCCTCGTCCCACCAGTCCACATTCCGTCCGCCAATTTCTGGGACTAGTAGGATATTTTCGGAAAATTTATAAGGAGTTACGCGTCTTTATCACATCCGTTGAATAAGTTGCTCAAGAAGGATGTGGAATGGTGTTGGACTGAGGAACAAGAAGCCGCATTTGTTGATCTCAAGAGTAGTCTGATAGATAGGCCAATCTTAGCCATTTACGACCCGACCGCCGAAACACAGTTGCACACTGACGCCAGTGAAGTGGGCGCCAGTGGAATATTGATGCAGCGACGTAATGGAAACGACACCTACCATCCCGTAGCGTACTATAGTCGCCAGACATCTCCAGAAGAGAAAAGGTTTATAAACTTGAGACTCTTGCTATAGGTAGTAAGTTCGCTCAAAAGTTTCGGGTTTATCTTCTGGGTCAGAATTTCAAAATCATGACCGATTGTAGTGCGTTGCGCTCCATGCTTTCCAAACGCGATTTGGTTAGACGTATTGCCCGCTGGTGGCTGTTTTTGCTTTTTGAATATCGTGCTGGCACGAAAATGTCGCACGTGGACCTTCTATTTCGGAACCCAATTGAGGATCTTAGTTCAATGGAAATTGACGCTGGTCTTTACCCGACGGTTATGTCAATCAATGAGGGGGACAGGTTGTAGACTCTTCAATTAGGTGATAGTGAACTGGGTCGCATTCGGGAATTTCTTACCTTTGATATTGATGCAGATGGGTTAAAGTACATAACAGAAAACTAATTCAAATGAGGGCCTATTCCACGTAAACGAAAAGTCGAGGTGCCTTTTCACACCCTGTACATCAATCACCTTGGACCTTTTTGTGCGATCAAAGAGAGGAAAACTCTTACCTATTGGTAGTCGTAGATGCCTTTACGAAATTTAAATTTATCAGGCCAGTCAGAAATACCAAAAACAGTTACAACAACGCGAGAATTAGAAGATATTTTCTATACGTTCAGAAACCCAGATCGAATTATTAGCGACCGCGGTACTTTCTTCACATCGTACGTGTTCAAACGTTTTGCTCGGATAAAGGTATTAGACACGTGTTGAACGCAGTTGCAAGTCCTAGGTCCAATGGACAAGTAGAGCAGTGTAATCGCACGATGTTAGGGTCGTTAACTGCGCAAAATCTTAATTTTGACAAGAACGTCTGGGATGACAAGATAGGTAGAGCCCAATGGGGCATGAACAACACCCGTCGGAAGACAACGGGACGGACTGAGGTAATGTTTGGACTTCAGATGGATGCGGAAATTAATCCTATGTTGAACGAAATAGTATGCGAAACGCAAAATTATACTTTATTGTCAGTTCGGGAATCCCTTAAAGATGTAAAAATTGACGATTCAAAGTGTAACAATGTTACCTACTGAATAAACATATTTTTGAGTTTGAATTTGTTGGGATTGATGACTACTTCATTTAACAAATCGAATGTCACCCTGGATTCACGTTAATGATGATAAAGAAAGTAGTGATGAAGATGACTGATTGTGTCATCATTATTATATACAATCAAAAGAAAGTAAGTAGAGGTACTGTTTGTTGGATGAAACTGTAAGATGTGTATTTAGTAATAGCTTGAGAAGGAGGGCTCATAGCTATTTAGTTAAGGTGACTTTCAATTTTGTGAGGAGGGTTCACAATTATTTTAATTATCGTATATAAGAAGGAAGGGTTTGTATACGATAGTTACAAGTGTGAGAAAGAAGGTTCACACTCAATTGCTTTGCAATAGTTCGTGAGAAAGAAGGGTTTGCGAACTATTGCCAACTTGAATAGCTTTATAATATTATGATTATTTTAATTATCGTATATAAGAAGGAAGGGTTTGTATACGATAGTTACAAGTGTGAGAAAGAAGGTTCACACTCAATTGCTTTGCAATAGTTCGTGAGAAAGAAAGGTTTGCGAACTATTGCCAACTTGAATAGCTTTGTAATATTATGATTATTTTAATTATCGTATATAAGAAGGAAAGGTTTGTATACGATAGTTACAAGTGTGAGAAAGAAGGTTCACACTCATTGCTTTGCAATAGTTCGTGAGAAGGAAGGGTTTGCGAACTATTGACAACTTGAGTAGCTTTATATTATGATTATTTTAATTATCGTATATAAGAAGGAAGGTTTGTATACGATAATTACAAGTGTGAGAAAGAAGGTTCACACTCAATTGCTTTGCAATGGTTCGTGAGAAGGAAGGGTTTGCGAACTATTGACAACTTGAATAGCTTTATATTATGATTAGAAAGAAGAGCTGATGTTTCACCCCGTAAATGTGATTATATGTCGTTGTACTTTTAGATTTTAAGTGAAGCTTTGTAACTGTTCTCGATGAGTGTGGAATCACTTGGCCCGCCGAATGTTAGGTTTGAACATTAGACGTTTTGTCTACGTGCATGAGGACATGCACGACGTCAGGATGGTCGAATGTTAGGTTTTCCGTAATTTTGTGCGAATTTGTGTTGCCTTCATATGGCAACACTAGGAGAAAGGGTATAAAAAGGCGTGTTTGTCTTTCATTGGGGTTCTTTTGATTCGAGCACGCATCGAAGGCAGACGTACCATTTTGAACACGTGTACACTTGTGTTTGAGCACGCGTGCGTTTTGGAAATTTAGAGTAAGTAACCAATATACTTATTATTTATTATTTCAATGGTTGTTTTATTTATAGAGTATGTACCTGAGGCAGCTTTATGTATATCCAGGTATGCGTATGTTAGTTAATGATCATGTTACCGTGGTCCTATTACAATAGGTACCAAACAAAACGTCTAGATGTACGAGTTAATGATCTTCTGTCGTGTGGGTTGTGAGGTGGATTACCAACCCCATCAGCCCTGGTGTCAGGATTACTATTGAGCTGCCAAAGGCCCCTGACATGGCTCACAGTTAATGATTGTATTTCAATACATATGACATTTTACAAAAACTCCAATGCACGGTACGAGTTAGATAAAGCCAGTGCTGTAACTTCATTAGTGATGTATTCAGTCTGATTAGGCCGATCGATTATGTTCTATATAACAGTCACTTGTATAATATACAGATAAAAAAATCGGACCTGTCATATCTTCAAGATATCAGCTTTATAGACGCTGGGACTACGGATACCACTAGGATAACAAAAATATATATTAAGCCACGCGCATCTACACCTAGGTACAAATTATCAAGGTAACTCTCAGCCACATCTGACATTCGACCGAAAGTGGATATAATAAACAGCGTGGAGACAGATATTCAGCCCAATAGTCCAGAATAGGCGTCATATAGAAGCGGAGACCACCCTCTTGGAAAGATACAGCAACTGGCAGCTGACCGTATTCTATGTTTTTTAGTTTAGTATTCCGTACCCAAAGGGTAAAAGCGGGACCCTATTACTAAGACTTCGCCGTATGTTTGTACGTTTGTCTGTTTTTCATCAGGCTGTATCTTAAGAACCGCGATAGCTAGACAGTTAAAATGATCACAAATGATGTATTTCTGTTGCGGCTAAAACAACAAATACTAAAAATAAAATGAAATAAATATTTAAAGGGGGCTCCCATACAACAAACTTATTTGCTCGATATCAGTACGTACTGTTGTTTACCTAGACAATGGTACGGAAACTTTCGTGCGCGAGTCAACTCGCACTTGGCCGGTTCTTTTACTAGAAAGTTTAATATTTACAGAAAATATAACAGATGTTTTTATTTTAGTGTTTTACTAACTTATTTTGTTATGATTCCGATTTTAATAATTGTTTTTTTTTATAATTAAAGCACATAATAACGGGTTCTTGCCGCGTAAACCTAAAACAATGTATAATTGTTTTTATTACCTTTAAATAAAACATATTTGTTCTTAATTTGATGGAATGTTGTCGACGATTTTTTTCTCGATTGTTATTATTTGGTTTTAGATCTGTTGTTGTAAACTAGTCTATGCATTCGTTTAAAATATGTTTTGCTGTTGAGTTTCTGGTAATGTCTTCTCAGCCAAAATACCTTGCGAAATGACGTTGAATCAACAATAAATTACAAAATTAACCTTCAAAAAGTGTTCAATGTTCAACCTTTGACAATGAGCTAAACTGAATAAGCGATTTAGAAATTTGTTGATATAATTAATTAATTAGATTATTTTTAAATTTTGTGGTCTGAATTTCATTTATAAACTTTTCAAGCTATTTCCGTACCGTCTTTGAAAATACACATTTTGTTAACATTTCTTCAGGTTTGTTTTGTGTAACACTTTTTAGGCTTTGTTAATTAAAGTCTAATAATATCCCAAAGGTTTGTCGTGGTTTGCGTGGAGAATGTTGTTTAATTGACGGTATTTATACCTTTTGTATTTATAACTGTGTTTCAAATATTGCGCTTACTCATTAAAATGTTCCGCGCTTAAAAATATGATTCCGTTCCTTTATTACTCAATTCCTGTTATTGTACTAGTGGGATAAGCGGCTTATGTTTCTCTTATAGTTATTATTATTGCGTATGGCAGACAAAAATAAAATATCCTGCGTGGATCATATATCCAGCTGAAGCTCCCCTAACCAAGTCTCTGCCGCATCCGTCACACAGTGCAGCCCGGCTTTACCACCTGGGAACCGGTGCAGAAGGCACTCGTTCACTATGTGAGATATGGTTTGATCCGGGTGACAACATTCACAGTATGGCGACTCCAATGGGACCTACCACGGAAAGTCAAACCATCACCTACATAAATGGGGCTTGAAGAAGTCTTTTGTATGTGATTTTTGTGGTAAATAAAATAAATATCAACTAATGATAAAGGCTTCTTTCGTAAGAAGTACTACTTACCTTACTACCTATGTAAATAATTACGGTTAAAATGCGCGTGCGTAGATGCGCGTGTACGATAACGTCAATGTATAATGTCTATTTAAAAAAGTCAGTACTGTCGCTGCCAGTCACCTTAGTCGCACCGTCCACTCTCCTTCAGCGGCAACTGAGGACGCTGCTGAGAGGAAAAGGGAAAAATACGTAGCACTGGCGCCACTGTATGATTTTGTGCCCGTTGCTGTGGAGACCTTTGGCTGCTGGGGGGCAGACACCAGAATCTTTATTTCAGATTTAGGTCGCAGGCTCAAGGAAAAAACGGGTGACACTCGCTCCGGTTCGTTCTTGGAGCAAAGGTTGGCCATTGCTATTCAGCGCGGCAATGCGGCGAGCGTTACGGGCACCTTTGCACCGGGAACGGTCAGGGGCGGGTTATTTATGGACTAAGTTTTCTTTAATAGTTTAAAAAAGTAAATATTGTCGTCATTACGCTTGCCTCTTAGTCAAAAACATAAATGCACGATTAATAAAGGTACAATTATAAAATATACAGACGAATGAACGGAGGCGACCTTTCGATCGACGTTCCGCAAAGCAAATATGGACCAAATGGAATCGTTCATTAGATTACTCTCATTTCATCGAGTCCACTCAAACTGTCTAGATAAATATTCTCATTTCGTGCTGTTTCTAATTTGAGATTCGTAATTGGTTTTCAATAATGAAATTGGTCGAAATAAAAGTACATCCTACGTTCTTGCGTAGTATAGATAAATGATATGTATATTTAGTAAACTAAGTATACTTCCGTGATAGTCCCTGTTCCGAGAATGCGTGACTTTCATCCTAGTGTCATGGATTCGAATCCATGAGTTTGAATTCATGTTTGGATCATAGATAATCAATAACATGTGGTTTCCAGGATTTGTGCCCGGTTAATGGCAATATCCCGTAGCATTATCTAGCATTGTCCCGATTTTTCACAGAGTCCGCTTGCCTAACCTGAAAGATTTGACAGGTCCGGTGTTTTTGACTGCCTGTCTGACCTTGCAACCCGCGAAGGGAAAACCAGAATAGAATAGGCTCGCCCGTTATTACATGGACAATTAGATTAGATTATATTATTAAAATTAAATTAAATTATATAAAATCAAAATAAATAAATAAAATAAAATAAATATTATTAATAAAGATTAAATAAAATACAATACAATGATGCCCATTCTGGTGCACACAAACTTAACCAAATTTTAGTTCTACAGCTCTGAAATGAGTGCCGTCCTGCACTTACAATAAGTGCAAGAAAGGGATAGAGCTACCAGCAATAAACAGACGCAGGTACTCTACGCTTGAACACTTTCAAGGACAGAACGTCTACAGGCGATGGCTCGAATGGATTCGAAGTTTAGTGTCATACCATCATGAATGAAAGGTCAATGACCGGTGGTATGTGTCCGTGAAAATGTTAATGACATGAACACCTTCTGCTTAATCTCTACAAAAGAGAAACGGGAAGGGTCATAGTAAAACATATATATAGACACTTCTCACAAATGTATAAAACGTAAACACATAAACTTCAAATTTTAAAGTAAAAGCATGATTAAAAGTTTATACTGAATACTTTTAAAATGTACCTAGATCCATTTTAATATCATTTTAGCAAGCTAAAGTTGCTGTAATTCAGGTAGTCACGAGCTTATCTCGGCTGCAAAAATGTAAAGCAGGTAATATTTTGCATAAGATGCATTTTGAAGAGATTCTTAAACATGATAGGTTTAGTGTTTATGTTATAAACAAGCAGAATATAAAAACGGTACTTAATGCACTATGACTTAAGGTTTAAGGAGATCTATATTTAAATGGATCATTATTTTTTATTGCTAAATTTTGTATAAAAACGTACATGACGAACTTTGCTATTACTGACTATCAATTAATAATGTTACGGTGTCTCCAGTCCACGTCTAATGTCACAGCGGCGTCGTCGTAACGTGGAAATTCACGTTGACGTTGTTGTGAAACGTGGCGTTTTGCACAGGGCCACGTTGCTGGTATTGTGAATATCCAGTTTGAGGAAATCGTGACGTGGAGATGAAGACTATTGATCATCATCGTATTTGAAATGTAAAAGTGTTATTTTCTCGCCATAAATATGTAGTCTAGTGTCTAACAGAAAACTCGATGAGGCGTGGATTCTTAGTTTATCTTGTGATGGACTTTTGGCTACGTCAATTCGGATAATACTTATGTTATGTGTCATAAGTAAAATAAACAAGGTAAGCCGTGGTAGCTAGAACGTGGTAGTAAAACGTAGTTAGTAGAACGCTTGCGTCTCACATTGAGGTCGCAGGTTCGAATCCAGCACAGGTCTAAACCAATGATTGTCGAATTTCTTTTCGAATTCATATTTGGATCATAAATGATTATCACGTGCTCAGCGGTAAAGGAACAAGGAAAAACATTGTGAGGAAGCCCACATTTCCGAAAAATGTATTTCCCGAGGGATGTGATCTAACCTGTATTACCGTATTGGGCTGGTTTTCCCTTCGCGGGTTGTAAGGTCAGACAGGCAGTCGCTTCTGTAAAAAACCGGACCTGTCAAATCTACAGGTTAGGAAAGCCGCACCCAGTGAAAAACTGGATAATGCTAGGAAGATGAAGTATAATAAACAAGGTGTCAGTCACCAAAATAAATTTCATAATTTTATTACCAAATAAAAAATTCCCACATCTTTTTTCTTCATACCACGAACAGTAAAATACGAAGAAGATATCCCTCTCACAATCATGGCCTGTCAGTGACCGCATTTTACAATCCACTCAATATTGTCGAACGCCACAAATGCCGACGAATATGGTTGTGGTCGGATAAAACATTCACAGATCGCATTCTGTCGGCGTTGACAATAAATAATACTTTATCTGTGGCCTGAAGCCTAGGGAAATATTCGAATACTGACTGTCGGGAATGCTGTACGTTTTCGTTATAAGAATGAAAACGTCGACTATATTCAAATGAAGCAAGTTTATCAATACTATACAGTGTGAGTTGTGACCGCCGTAAAAGTAAATACTTAGACTAAAATATTGTTATGTTTTCGTCATGCCAACATTCACATTCTCCGTTTTTGAGTACTATAAAAATTCTCTGTTTTCTAGTCTCTGAGGTTCCAGAGATTCTGGGTTCCATTTAAGTCGGGACAAATTATTAAACACTTTTGATGATTCCACGATAGCACTACACGATTTCGGTGGTCGTGGCCCATATTTAGTGTTAAGGATCGTCAAACCCTTGGACTTGAACTTGTGGATAACGGGGTACTATGTTCTGTCCGATACCCCGGAAAACATTATTTGGCGGCAGATCAACGTCGCCGCCAAAAATGCAAGAAAAAGCGATTCGGAGGTATGTGACCTAACCTGTATTGGATTGGTACTGCCTTCGGGTTGAAAGATCAAACTGGCAGTCGCTTCTGTAAAAAACCGGACCTGTCAAATCATCAGGTTGGGTAAGCGGTCCTTATGAAATATGGGATAAGAAAACGCTAGGAAAATAGTGGCCCATATTTAAAGCAGAGCTATTAACGGTTAAAGCTCTGTATATAAGAATAATGATTCAATTTCGATCATGTGGATTGCGAGGTCGTTGGTCAACCTCAGCAATTTTAATGTCAGGGTTATTATTTAGCTGCCACAAGCCCCTGACATGGCTCATCTAACGACTATATACATACTTATTACAGTAAGCAGTAATTAGCCGGGATCAACGGTTTAAGTAGCTTATCGAAGCACGAAATAAAAAAAGACATAATATTTTTAAGACAATCAAGTAATTTCAGCCTACATTATCCTGAACAAACCATGGTTTTATACACTGCGATTCAAACCCAAGAATCCAGATCATGAGCTCAATGCTCAAAAACTGAACTACATAGACCGTTTCAGGGACCTTTGCGCTCTAAGTCTTATAACAGCATCCTAACAGAAACTTAAGGTCCTTTGAAATCGTGTCGTGTACCGAAATTAAGAGACCATTTCTAATTAAATCCTACGTTTTGTGTGCGCGATATTTTTTCAGAAGTGCAAATATTTTAAAGTCTCTTTATGCTCACTCTTAAGCAATACAGTAATACAGTCTAGAAGAGAAATTCCAGGAACAAAATTTCATTTTGTTTGAATACTTTCGTGAATGTTACGTGAAGTAAAGAAAGCCTACAAAGTGCTTAGAGTACAAAAAAATTCTAAGAATGGGGTATGAATAGCTAATAATACGGAGAAATATAAAAGCCAATCACTTTTCGTTTTATTACAAAACGAAGACAAGTTTGGAACGATTATGACAATCGACAGAGTCAGTGATAATAAAAATATAATGCGACTAGCTTTTGCCCGCGGCTTCGCTCGCGTTAAATACGGGGTAACACGGTTCCCCTTTCCCAATGTACCAATTTTAAGCTTTCTACCTTGAAAAATGCGTAAAGTCCCATATAAAATTATAAACCCCCTCTCTAGGGGTTGCGCTAAGAATTCCAAAAAAAAAATGATGCACGATTTTATGTTAGTAACAAATAGTTCGCACACAAGTTTTTAGCTATTTACCTTAAAAATTACGGAGTGCTCCATACAAACTTTCACTCTGTCATTTTAGGAATGTTGTTATATTAGTAAAGGGACAAAAAGTAGCCTATATCACCCTCCATACCTTCAACTATCTCCACCTAAAAAATCACATGAATTGATCGCTCCATTTTGCCATAGCATAAGGAATAATACTACGTATAGAACGGTAACTCTCCGCTCCCCACCAGCGTCTGAGCTAGGTTTACCTCACCCCGCCTCTGACATAGTTAAGACTTGAATCGTATGGCGTCAGACGTCACACACACAGATTCGCATGTACCATAATGTCAATGTGTAGTGTCTGTGTGAAACGAGGTTGTTTTTATGAAGTGTCAGGGGTGTGGCTTTGCCGTTAAAGACGGACAAACAAACAGACAGACACACTTTCCCATTTATAATATTAGTATGGATTGTCATGTCAGCTTATAGTCGCCTTAATAATTTAAAACACGTAAATAACCGCCTATTTGTAAAATCGACTATGATTTAAACCAAATACGAACCTATTGTAAAAACACGATTACCCGGTGCTATGCCGGTGTTATTTGTGACAACTTGTGGTACTAACAAACGTTATATGGAGCATACATAAATTTATTATTGGATTATCTTGTATTACCCGGGTTCTACGATTTCCCACCTCTACCGCTTATCACAGTGGACCCACTTAGGGCCGCTTCTTTTCGGTATAATCCGGATTATAATATTCGGAATTATAAAGCAAATCAACTGTTATTTTCGGGTAGTGTAACGGAAAAATAACCAGTGGTTGAGCGTTGGGCTCACGATCCGGACGTACCGGGTTCGAATCCCGGTGGGGATGTAACACAAAATCAGTTTGTGATCCCTGGTTTGGTAAGGACATTACAGGCTGATCACCTGATTGTCCAAAAGTAAGATGATCCGTGCTTCGGAAGGCACGTTAAGTAGTTGGTCTCCGTTACTATTTACTAATGTAAGTAAGTAGTCGTTACATGAGCCATGTCAGGGGCCCTTGGCAGCTCAATAATAACCCTGACACCAGGTTTGATGAGATTGGTAATTCACGTCACAACCCATACGACAGAAGAAGACTTAAAATTACTCATGATTACTTTGTGATCTAACATGGAACAAATTTAAAACAAAGGCGAATGTCGTGTCTTATAAAGAAGTGTAAGAATTAGCCTTAAATAGATTTTTTCTTGGATAGAATGAATAATGCTACACCCAAAAGAACATGGCTACTCGTAAAGACTCCACACTGTAACACAAAAATGAAAAGGATGATAATTCATCATGAACCTACCACAAACTCCTAAAATTTGACTTGAATTTTCTAATAAACCGACAGTTACTCATACGAGTAAATAGGCGTGAGTTTATGTATGTATGTATGAATGTTGTATGTTACTTTTAGGTATTTATTTTTTTGTTGCACCATCCCGCATCCAAGTTGTTTGGTTGCCTGGAAGAAATTGCTCTAGAGCGATAAGGCCGTATTCTATTGTTATTTATAAATAACTTGTTATTTTATTTATAAATCGCCTGGAACTATACATATAAAAGTATTTTTTTAATGCAAATAGAAGATGGAATAAACTTTATTTACTGCACACATCCTTTCCTTCATTCAAATCAAATCAAATCAAATATACTTTATTGCACAGAACTAAAATTCAACAATCAGGCATATTCATATATTCATACTCATATATTTATTTGTATTTATCATACATTGTCATTATTTATCTATAATACATTATAAACATTAAGTTTAGTTGAACATCATTATTTTATAAAAAAAAAACAATTTAAATTATATACTTAATTCAAGATATTTTGTGTAACAATAAGTAGTTAATATTTAATAAGAACTAGATCAGAACACTTCACTATTCATTAATCAATGAACTCCTTAACACATGAATACAGTACAATTTGGGCGGCCTTATTGCTTTAGAGCAATTTCTTCCAGGCAACCAAACAACTTGGATGCGGGATGGTGCAACAAAAAAATAAATACCTAAAAGTAACATACAACATAAACTAACGTTTATGTATCCCGGTTTAGTTTAAGCAGAGATTATAGAATTCCATTTGCTTCGATCCTGTCACACTTCTCTTCCTCCTACTCTATCTCTCTCTTCTTCTTCTTCTTTCTCTTTCTTCTTCCTTTATTCAAATTCATTCTTAATGCTTTCAATCGGTACAGAAATTCACTTATAAAAATACATATCCTAAAATAATCTCATTTCATGTCCAAATTAGCTATGAAACTGAAAATTCTAACCAAAGAGTTGGCGTTTAACTTTTCTTTATACGCGGACTTTGGTAACGGAATTTGCTAGTACGAGTTAACGAGTGCGCGGGTGTTGAAAACGACGGTGGTGCTACCGGACCTTTATAGGTAACGAAACGGGATTGCTAAGCTTTATATTTGAATATTGTATGTACTTATGTCATTTATCAACTAAGGGGTTAGATCTTGTCTAACACGATGAACTTGGTTATGAGGGATACACTGGTAACTGGTAATCCACAACATCTTCTCCCTAGCATTACTTCGTTTTTTCACGGGGTCCGCTTACCTAACCTAACGGCTTGACATGTCCGGTTTTTACAGAAGCGACTACCTGTCTGACCTTCCAACCCGCGAAGGGAAAACCAGCCCAATACAGGTTAGGTCACATACGTCAGAAAAGGCATTCCTCGGGAATGTGGGTTTCCTCACTAAGCACGTGATAATCATTTATGATCCAAACATGAATTCGAAAACAAATTCAACAATCATTGGTTTACGCTTCTGCTGGATTCAAACTTGTGACCTCAAAGTGAAAGACAAGAGTTGTACCAACTGGGCTACCATCATTTATTCAACGCTCGAAGACAATTAGGAAGCTATATCGACATGTCGTTATATCGTGGGGTATAAAAGGTTCTCAGCATGTACAGCTTAGCCAATATGTGGTTTGGGAGCATATTATTGTATGTGCAGCGGTTGCATTTCTGCATACGCCTGGGCGGGCTTAAAATTTCTCGGCTACTTTTTGAATTTCGTGAATTGTAATTTAATCAGCAGGCGAATTGAGTATACTGCGAATGTCCACATTAATTTACATAACATACCATAATATATGTTTGGGTCTTGATGTGTGTGGACTGTAGGTGAGAGGTCGAGGGTTCTAGTTCCAATTGCAAATTCAAATTCAAAAATATCTTTATTCAGTAGGTAACATAGTTACACTTTGAATCGTCAATTTTTACATAACGAACGTCTCATCCGCCTAAAACTACAGCAGCTTCTCACAACCTGTATAGCCGGGGAAAAGAAGCTGCAAGAAAAACTTCGGCACAGGGCCCTAGACGTTCTTTAAAAAAAAATATACATAAAATATTTTTATACAATTGAGTATAAAAATACAATTGAGTATAAAATCTGGTGTTTTACTGTTTAGTAAAACACCAGTTTGTTCCTTGTCACTATTTAATTATGTTTTTATAATAGTTAAAGTACATTTTGGCGGGAGGCGTCGGCCTTTCAATTCCGTACAATATTGCCATGCAAAAAATCTTATTAATTATTTTATATTGTTATATGACATTCTTTATTTTTTATTACAATATATTTTTTTTAACCCCCGACGCAAAAACGACGGGGTGTTATAAGTTTGACGTGTCTGTGTGTGTGTGTGTGTGTGTGTAAATGTGTATGTGTCTGTCTGTGGCATCGTAGCTCCCAAGCTGATGATCCGATTATTCTTCTTCTTCTATCGTGTGGATTGTGAGGTGGATTACCAACCACATCAACCCTGGTGTCAGGGTTACTATTGAGCCGCCAAAGGCCTCTGACATGGCTCATGTAACGACTACTAACTTACACCAGTAAGTAGCAACCGGGACCAACGGCTTAATGTGCCTTCCGAAGCGCAGATCATCTTACTTTCGGACAATCTGGTGATCAGCCTGTAATGTCCTAACCAAACTAGGGACCACAAAGTATTTTTTTGTGATATGTCCCCACCGGGAATCGAACCCGGGACATCCGGATCGTGAGCCCAACGCTCGAACCACTGGACCACGGAGGCCGTTCCGATCCTATTATTACCTATGAGGTACACATAGAGTCGCGTTCAGTGGTATAGAGCCAGAGCTGGGATTCAAACCCGTGAAACTACGATGTAAGTCATGTCTATTCCGCACAGGTCTATCACGGAAATATGTTTATCTGTATTTGATGAGAATGCCTAACAAAACATTTGCAACTTAAAATTAATTAAACGAAAAATTTGAGTTATATTTTATTCGGAACCAAAGAAATAAAAGTTTCAACCGAATTGGAAAGGAACGTTTATAACAAATTTAATAAGACCACTCTAAGAGGGGATTTCTTTAAATATTTCAGTCAAATATGCAAATGACTAAATGGAAGTTATAATCTTTTCTTGAATAATGAAATTTTAATTAATTCCCCCGTTCGATAGGGAAGAAAAATTCTACGACTTATAGCTCAATTCATCTATTCGTTTTAGAAGGGAATGAAATAAATTATTTTAGACGAATGAAAATTAATCAATAAAATAACATGACACACACATCGGGCTATGAAGGGTTTGTGTTCATAATTAAAACACATAATAACGGATTCTTACCGCGTTTAAATGGGGATATGAAACTCCCGATATTTCGAAACTGTTGCAAGTGCCATAATCACGGGATGACTGATGAGATTGACCGATACGACCGACGATTACGATTCGGTTTCGGTTTACGATTTTACGATAATAACCGCGTAAACTTAAAACAATGTTTGTGTTCATGTAGATAATATCTATATAGAATACCCATTTTTCACAGGGTCCGCTTACCTAACCTGAAGATTTGATAGGTCCGGTTTTTTACAGAAGCGACTACCTGTCTGACCTTTCAACCCGCGAAGGGAAAACCAGCTCAATACAGCTTAGGTCACATATCTTCGAAAATGCATTTCTCAGGCACGTGGGTTTCCACACGATTTTTTCCTTCAACGCTGAGCACGCGATTATCATTTACTTATAAATAAATAAAAATCGTTAGTATACAAACGACTTATAAACTATTGTTAGTAAGACATTATTCGGGTGATTATAAAAAAAAACTTATAAGGTGTGAAGTTCCATCCACCTTTTTAGAAGGGGGAAGTCCCACCTATCACATAACGTCCATTTATGATCCAAACATGAATTCGAAAACAAATTCCACAATCATTGGTTTAAGCCTGTGCTGGATTCGAACTTGCGACCTCAAAGTGTGAGGCAAGCATTCTATCAACTGGGCTACCACGGCTTATTCAACGCTCTAAGACAATAGGAAGTTATATTCGACCCTGATAATATAAACAGTTCAGCCTGTTTAATTCCGGAAACCGAAACGCCGCAATTGGTTTCCGTCGCTGAACCACATCATACGTTACAAATCGGCTCATATTACTATTACAAGTGTCTTCTATCCCAATACCAACATGTACCTACAAATGAAATACGAATTGTTTTTAAATATTCAACACACTGAGCCTATTTAAGGCGGCAAGAGGCGGAACTTAATACTTCCGCCTTTACCTAAAATATTTTTTAATTTTTCCATTACAATCTTATTTTATGTACCTTGAAGTCTCTCTTACCTCTGTCGACGATTATTTTTGGCACAATAAATTCTATTTGTATTTACCGGAATCCGCTTCAAATACTTTCGTTACTTTCGACTTATCATTGTCATCAATAAAGGACGATTCCACTTGTTAAACTCAGAATAATGAGCTGAATCATGAGTATTCATTACGATGTTACTTACAACCCGTATAAGTACGTACATATACGTATAGATTTCCAAGTACGTATGGGTGTTAGTTACACCGTAACAAATACGGAGGGGGTTGATTCAGACCATGATCCTGAGTTAATATCAAGTGGAATTTTCCGTCGCAAAATGCTGAATCACCCCTCACAGCTTTCGTTACGATGTCACTGACAGCTTATTATACCTATCATACTCGTAATACGGGTGTATGTATAAGTATACTATACAAGTCTGCCTACCCCTTCGGGGATTCAGTAAGAGTATTTATTACCAAAAGTAGCGATACAAACGCACAAAGCACCCATACATATTTTCCTATTAAAGCTAACGAATGGGTAAACACCCCTATTACGTCAAACAAGTATTAATACAGATGTAAAACCGACCCTAAAAATATGACACGAGAAAGTATTACCGTAAGCTTCTTATCTTTATGTGCTAGCAATTTAATCTACCACCCAAAGGAAAGCCTTATAGCGTATCAATCATGTCTTGAGTCCCAGGAGCCCTTATAATTGACGGGAAAATCTCCGACAGATAGGCTCTGCGAACTTTTGGGAGGCTTGTCAACGAGATATGAAGAATATGATTGATGCAATGTTTGAGAAATCGTTTGGAAATGCTTTTGTTGGAGTGAGTCTAGTCGTTGACATAGGCGGCTAAGTTATATTGGTTTCGGTACATTTTGAAGTAAATTATTTATAGCAGGCAATTTGGTTCGTTGATTCGTGTAAAAGTTGTTTTTGATTGACTGCTAGAGAACAATAAAGTTCGTGTTCTATTTGTCACTGATTTGAGACTACAGTACAACGTGTAATATGCAGTGTGATAGGTACGTGACAAGATGAAATCGCCTCCACTTGGTTTTTATTTCTAGTTTCGGTATTTTGAAAGCTATAACCAGGTAGAGGCAGTTTCATTGAGTTTATTCTTTGTTTTTATAGTAATACATCACATTAATTATAAAGGGGGAATGTTGGTATTTGCAAAATATCAAAGAATCATTCTTCTTCTTATCGTGTGGGTTGTGAGGTGACGTACCAACCTCATCAACCCTGGTGTCAAGGTTACTATTGAGCCGCCAAAGGCCCCTGACATGACTCATGTAACGACTACTTGATTTATGTACTTACTTGTAAAGAATCATTGTGCTGGGCACACGGCGCCGTAGGCATTTCTTGTCATAAGACATTATTTCTATTAATATTATTATTTTAAAGGCCCTATACAACAAAAATTGCAATTAATTACAACATTTTAAATTATTTACTACAATGCATATCATAAAGTTTTAAATTTCACCTTTAGAATAACGCGCCAACTAGGATAATGTGCCCAGAAAAGGTCACATCATCACAATATCTCGGAGGAATCGATTTAGCTGAACAACAATAGTGTGCCTACTATTACGTACATTGAAGTAAGAAAATGACTGACATTAATGGATGAGCTGATCACCTGTTACAATTCGGTTCATCATAATATTATTATCCGTTGACAGAATATTAGACGTGGCTGCGAACTGTCTTGTTGTCGATTCCTCTTTTATCTTCATCTTGTTTTAATATTTTATCTTTTTTTGTTTCTGTCATGTTATTTTGTGTAAGTTTTATATTCTTTTTTTATGTTATTGTTGCTTTGGAGTTCTTTTAATACTAATAACGTTCATAATTTATTTATTTTATTTTCTGGAAGTCTAGCAGCTCTGCACATCTCGATAGGAATCTACAGGATTTATGTAATACAATTTTTTGCTTTGAATTTGAGTTAAACTGCTTGCTGTTATACTGTTTCTCTGTGTATATTCATTGGCGTACCTATAACCTATTTTTCTATAGTTCTAATCATTGTTGTTTAAATAGATCGATATTTGTGATTAGAATAGATAGTGTTTCGGTCTGTCTGCACGAATATAGTTAAGTTGTATAATTTCAAATTGCCCAATTATTTATACAATAAGTTCATGAAATAACTTCGATAGGTAATATGAAAATAATTATGTACCTACCTACTAATTTATTAATATGTCTCAAATACTCAAACTGAAACCTGCTTTTTCTATTTATTTTTGTAATAAAATATTGTACAAATATTTTGTGTTCATGACAAATGGTACTAAGGGGTTGTTTCTTAGTAGGTTCACAAAATAAAAATTGAAGACCATTATTTACTTTTATCTGCAGTAGTCTATCATTGGTATCAATTTAATAAAAAATGCTTTTCGATGATAAACCATCTACACGTGACAAACGCAATTAATTTGCAAAGTGTGATTAAGAAAAGGTGTTTGTGATTTAGATGTGCAATATTGTTAGGCATATAAATTTGCAAGTGCTAACAAGCGTAATGTGTGCAAATACCAACTTCCGAAAAAGAGGTTTTGTTGAAAAAATCATAATTTATTATCAAAATGTGAATTCTCAAAAAGGCGCTCGCGACGCTCTACATCTAATTATTAAGCCACACCCGAGCATTCAAAACTTTTTTAGGTTTTATTTTAAATATTTATAGGTAACCATAGAACGCAGCAATGAACTTGCCAGTGCTTTTAGCTCTTGTAGGAAGAAAGGTTTTAAAGTCAATCCAAAGAAGTTGCAATTTGTAGTAAAGTAGCTAGCGGTCGGGGTGATTTGCTTGCATCTTACGAAAAGAAAATACTGAAGCAAATGCACTCAAAGTTGAAGTTATTAGTTGTAACTTGGGCTATGATTACATACACTTCTAATATTCAATATATATGTATATTGAAAGGCCAAATGATTTCGTCAATAACTTATGTTTTGAGAGTAAATGTGAAATATTTGGCCTAATTCTTAAGTTGAAGTTATTAGTTGTATCTTGGGCTATGATTACATAAAATTATAATATTCAATATAATATGTTTATTCAAAACGTCAAAATATGAAATTACTTTGTTCACCTCGAGCTCCTCCGTGCTTCGGAAGGCACGTTAAGCCGTTGGTCCCGGCTGCATTAGCGGTCGTTAATAACCATCAATCCGCACTGGGCCCGCGTGATGGTTTAAGGCCCGATCTCCCTATCCATCCATAGGGAAGACCCGTGCCCCAGCAGTGGGGACGTTAATGGGCTGATGATGATGATGATGTTTATTGAAAGGCCAAACGACTTCGTCAATTACTAATATTTTGAGAGTAAGTGTGAAAGATGTGGCCTAATTCTTGTTCAATGTATACGACTAAACAAATTGTAAAAGAACAGACCTGAAGGTGCCTGGGTGAACGCGTACCTCGACTCAGGGCGTCGTATGAAAGGATTATGTTTGATGCCCGAACTATACTCGCGATAGGCCGAGGTGCTTGTCGTAATGCGATATTCACCTGTCATGAAATATCGTACAAAACAACCGGCGACGTTATGTATATTGATCCCACGCTGTTAACACGATAATAATAGTTGTACCGTAGTATATATTTTTCTCTGTGGATGTACAAACACATAAAAATTGTTCTGGAAGTGTGGAACAGATTTGTGGCCAATAAAAAATTCATGTAACTCCCTCCCCTGTCAGGCGGGTAACGTAAATTACATATATTTTTTATTTTTATGCCCCGGCACATTCATCTTTCGAGGCAGCTAGCGATATTAACTACGCGGTGCTACGAGTAGTACGAATTATGAGTATTATTTTCTTTCGGAATATTTTGCGCGTCGTATGTATTTTTATTACGAACGTGATAAAAAAATAGTTTTCTTAAGCTATTTAAAAAAGTAGTAATCCTTGTACGTGAATGATGTACCTAAAATCCTATGCTTACTATTACAAATTGTCCTCGATAAGGGTTACCCAACCCATATTGGAGCAGCGCGGTGGAGTATGCTCCAAACCCCCTCCGGTTGACTGAAGGGAGGCATGTGCCCGTAAGTGAGACGTGCGTAGATAGACTGTTTATGAGGGCCCCGATACCGACCCCGCCAGCGTGGTCGACGATTTCTCTCATTCAGCGCTTATCGCTATCGACCCACTAGTGTCGATTAATTCTTTCAAATATTTTTCCTCTCAGACGACGCCCAGGCCTGTTGTCTTAAACGTTGTACCGGGTGAGTGCCTTCAGCGCTCCCCATTTGTCCGGCCAAGTAGTTAATGCCATCTGCGGCAAATCTACAATAAGTCACGTCAAAAAAAAGCTGTTTATGTATGTTAAGGGTTACAATATACTACAGTGGGCTTACAGTATACAGTAAAGAATAATACAACATGTAGAACTGTAACTCTTTGCCTCTCACCAATTAGGTCGTGTACTAGGTTCAATATAAATTATGAAATTCTGATTACTAAATAAAGACAGTGAGGAGCTCGGTGGCGCAGCGGTCAACGCGCTTCGTCTGCGATTGTTGAAGTTAAGCAACTTTCGCAAAGGCCGGTCATAGGATGGGTGACCACAAAAAAAAAATTTCTTCTCGAGCTCCTCCGTGCTTCGGAAGGCACGTTAAGCCGTTGGTCCCGGCTGCATTAGCCGTCACTAATAGCCATCAATCCGCACTGGGCCCGCGTGGTGGTTTAAGGCCCGATCTCCCTTCCATCCACAAGGGAAGGCCCGTGCCCCAGCAGTGGGGACGTTAATGGGCTGATGATGATGATGATGAAATAAAGACAGGTCTAAAACTACAAAACAAAAATAAAAAACATTTTCTTTTTTCTTTTTAACTTATTTATGAATTTTAATCAAGAAAAACGTAATGATAATTTCTACATTTTATGACGTTTGTCTATGACGTCAAAGTGTTGATTTTTCATACAAATTCCAAAGTAATTTCATGTTTTGACGTTTAGTAAAAGTAACTGATTTGACTACTGGAAACTAGCCTATTCGCAACGATAGTCTAAATAGTTGTAAGTCGCTAAGGAGTAAGGGGGATCCGCGCGTGTCTGTTTTGCAGGTACGGTCACGAGCATTAATATTATTTATACACTTTGGTACCATGTCACATTAACTTTTTTAACAAATTGAGCTGTAAGTCTCACTAAACGTCAAATATGTTAGTGCGACAGAGTACATTATATTGCTCATGACTGTACACAGTAAGAATGAGATTTTTATGTTGTATCTTTGTAAAAGCTCAAATAAAAAAATGTATATTTTAACTTCAACATATCTTTCTTTCTTTTTTTATGCATTATATTTTTAATTACCTTGTATGCTTCATCAGATCTACTTCGAAACCAATTGACGTAAAAGAAAAACGTTATACATTTACCCCTAAAATCCCTTCTCAGTCCCGATGTTCAGTTTATAACATTACAATGCCTTCCCTACATCATCCTTGGATCTGCAGACAGAGATATTATTATACTAGATGAGCCAGAAAATATAATATACACGTAGATGAATTGTGTGATTTTTGTAATATCCTCCATCGGGAACCAAGCCCGGGATATCCAGATCGAGAGAGTATTGCTCTAACCACTAAACCACAGAGACTAGTTATTCCATCATTTTGTACAGAGCATTTTGCAGCCACACATTGTTTGGTTGAAGATAACATAAGCTTATAAGTGATCCTAATAGGCTAGTTTTCAAATCGTCAAATTAATTACTTTTTATTTTACTAAACGTCAAAACACAAAATTACTATCGTATTTGTACGAAATACTTTTTTTTGACTTGACTTATTGTAGATTTGCCGCAGATGGCATTAACTACTTGGCCGGACAAATGGGGAGCGCTGAAGGCTCTCGCCCGGTACAACGTTTAAGACAACAGGCCTGAGGGTGCCCAGTTGGGCGCGAACCTCGGCTCAGGGCGTCGTCTGAGAGGAAAAGTACGAAAAACCACAATGTCACATTATAAAGAAAAACGTAATAAAATATCGGACTTATTATTACGTTTTTCTGTATTAAAATTCATAAATAAGTTAAATAGATAAAATATTTTTTTTTTCGTTAGTTTTAGATCTGTTTTTATTTAGTAATCAGAATTTTATAATTTATCTTGAAACTAGTAGACGACCCAATTGGGCTAGTTAGAGGTACAGCCATCGCAAGATGAAGTACTTACACTTCAGCGGGCTTTCTGTAAGACTAACGTGATACGATCAAAGATCCAAGACGGGTATATTGAAATAACTACCTACACCGACCCCAACCTTCCGCTCGCCTCGACTTCAAATCAACACAACAACAGTCTTTTCTGTCGTGAGCTATTCTGTCTCTAGTGTGAACGGCCGAAGAATATCATCATCTTCCTAGCATTATCCCGTTTTCACGAGATCAGCTTACCTAACCTGAAAATTTGACAGGTCCGGTTCTTTACCGTCTACCGTCAAAATGTTCTGTACAAATTCGAAGCGTCTGTCTTTACTGTCTGACCTTCAACCGCGAAGGGAAAACCAGCCCAATACAAGTTAGGTAACATACCATCGAAATTGCATTCCTCGGAAATCTGGGTTTCCTCACGATGTTTTCCTTCACCGCTGAGCATGTGATAATAATTTATGATCCAAACATGAATTCGAAAACAAATTCAACAATCATTGGATTAGGCCTGTGCTGGATTCGAAACTGCGACCTCAAAGTGAGAGGCAACGGACGAACATAATGTTCGTAAAACATACCATACATAGTGAATCTTCCTTCATTTTAAATCCTTGTCTGCATCCCATCGCACGTCTTTCGTTGTAATTACCTACATCAGAAACAAAGCATGGCCTGTATTCCTTGGTAATTTATTTGGGGCATCCCTCCGGTCCCGTACGTTAATTTTAATATATTATATTATGTACAATGTCTTCTATAGCACCATCATTCAAGTCATTAAAATTATTATTGCGAAATACATTTTGGTAGTGAGGTGTGGTATATAGAAGGATTCATTTTGATTTGAAATGACTACTTGTATAGTTTTCCTGCTTCTCGTAAATGAATGATAATAGATTTTGATATTGACGTATAAGTGAAAGAAAGCCTAGGTTCATATCGCGATCAGATTTAGTGTTTTAAAGAAAGGCCACGTAAAGAGTTCTACAGCGGCGAGCATGCATGAAGTCTTTGATGAGAGTGGAAGAAGCAAAAGCAAAAAATCGCAAAAAGTGGAATTCCATGTATCCAAATCGTAATGTATTCCTTTCCTGGTTTTCTATTACATTTTCAGGCCAACCTTTGTTCACAACTACATCGAATGTTGGACTGTCAAACTGCCTGCGTTGTTTCAGATTGAAATTCGGAAACTGAACTTGTATTGATTCGGAGACTAGAACTGTATCGCGAGTTTTTATGAAGTAAATTACAGAGTTCAGTTTTCTACTCTGTATTTCTGGTATTTTCGGTCAAAAAACATACAAACGCCAAAACGGGTTTGGTTGTTAGACAAGTTGCAAATGGTTTCGACAAGCAATAGTGACAACCTCGTGGCAACATTGTGACAACCTCGTGGCAATATCGTGACAACCTCGTGGCAATCTTGTGACAACACCGCGACAACAATAAAAAGGTGAAAATCGCTTTAAGCGTTAAGGCCGCCATTTGCCATGTACTTAGTTAAGAGACCTTTTGTAATTATTTCTTTTTATTTTGGTGCAATAAAGTGTATTTGTATTGTATTGTAAGGTGACTTAAGGTGACGTGTCAATCTCATAATATATAATAGAACTTGGCTAAGGCTCCAGATCTTTTGATATTGGAAGATTGTGATACAGAAATGAACGAGTATTAACTCGTACAAACAGATATGGGAAAAATATACCGAGAAAGCTATTTTAACATTACAATAACAACGCTCTTATTTATCCATAAAAATAATATTTTTGTTCGTCAAGCGCATAGTACTCAGAAATGGACCCAATTACATATGGACCCGATAATAATCACACGTGTAATAATATGTAATCATTTGACAGACACGTGTAAAAAAAGTTTTCATTCAATCCATAATTTGCGTTGCTACATAGTTCAAACTAATTTTGAGTATGACGACTTGCAAGGTTATGTTAGGTATGATAATAATACGTCTCCGTTACGTTTTACGTAATACGTTTTTTAGGTGATTATGTAACAAAGTACACGGTAGGAAAAAAAAACGTAACTCCGTTGTCGAGTTTTTAATAGCTATCTACAAAATAAATTATTGTATACCGTACCATTTTCAACGAGCCAGAAAATAAAGGAAAACTATTATGACAGATAATAATTTGCTTAGAGTAGAGTATTTTTCTTTAAAACATCCTGGATTTGATCGCGGTATATTTGCTTACGCCTTCCACTTCCCACTTTATCACCTATACCAGCGTTATTTGATTCAATAATAAATACATTAAATAAAAATAAAAGTTTAAAATTTAAAATCCGACTACGTAAAAATCTCTCTAAAAATATGACACAAGAAAATATTTATCTAAAATTCTTCCGAATAGCGATGTTTACGAGATAGCCATGGTAATATGACGTGGTAAACAAACTCTGTGGACAGATTCGAAATACAAACTTTTTCGTCCTCAGTTTATGTTTTCTAGAGGACGCTACATTACATTAGTTACATTAATAGTGACGTCACATTTATTTTCTAGTAAAACCTCATTTGTTTAATTCTGACCGTTGGTTTAGGGTTTAGGTCCTCACATAACAGATGACACATGACTCGCAGATATATAATTATATATAAATAGCGGTCAAATACATAACCCTCCTTCTTGCTTCTTCGCAGTCGGGTAATGAACTTCGTAACTTTAAATTGACTTATGGACAAAAATATTTTATTATCTATTCTCTCTAACTTTTAAAACTTTAAGATTACAATATTCAAAAAAACACCGTAACATTCGCTCCCGCTATTCTAGTTTCGTCTCTACTTGAGTTTCGGTTAGTTTGTGATTTCTATTTGAAAGTTTGTCTCTGCTTGTTCCTAATGCTTTTGCCGTGTTGAGCTGTTGGCAGCTAAATCAATTTCGACTCTTGCATAAATTAAAGTAAATTCAAAATCAATCTCGTACGAGAGAAAACATGTATCTCACTACCCACCCGGGTAACAAGTATCGTACAGGTATTCATTCTTCTCGTGTGGGTTGTGATGTCAATGACCAACCAACGTCTTGCCTCGTGTGAACGATTACATAATTACTTAAGTAAATAGTAGCCAGGACCGAGTACTTAACCTGTCCTACGAAGCTCGGATCATCTTATTTTCGAATGTTCGGGTGATCAGCCTGCAATATCCTAACGCACTCTTAACCAAACTATATTGGTCACACAGCGTCTTTTTATGATATTTTAGGGCCAGACCGAAAGGCCACTCTAACCGCTAGACCACGGCTGATGCGGGGGAAGTCGGTATTGAGCTAATTATAGTCTCTGACGAGTTGCGGTTTTTGTCCGCCCTCTATAATTGACTTCTTATTCGCATCAATCAACAGTGTATTTTTCCCCACACTCAACTTTACTGCAAGGTTATGGAAACGATTCGAGCAAACAAACCATAAAATAGAAAAAATAAAATAAAACTCGACTATGGAAAAATCTCGCTCTGAAAAGTTTGAAAAAAGAAACATTGCTCTGAAGTTCTTCCGAATAGAGATGTTTAGGTGATAGCTGTGGTCGTATGTCAATATTTTTAAAGAGTTTGATTACCACGGTATACATACTTACGTACGTAGCAATCAAACACATAACCATTCTTTTTGTTTCGCCGCAGTCAGATAATAAGTAACAACTATACAATGTATAAAAGTTCTTTCTGAAAAGTATTTTTTATTTATTCCCGGTATTCATTATGGTTCTGGTGGTTTTTAAAACCGGGAAAAACATAATTATATTAGGAACCATATCGTCACTGGAAAGGCAAAATTACGTAAGCGCCAAAAGGCCATTTCGAGAAAAAGCCGTTTAAAGTTTCATTTTTTCGTTTTTTTATCATAACTTTTTACCCAATTATCCAATTTAGATGATGTCAAAGTAAGGTTACATTGTTTTTTAATTTTCTATGTCCAGCAATACATATTATAACTGTTGGATTGCTATTTTAGGATATAGTGGCGCTTACGTAAAAATGACTTCAGTTTACAGTAAAGCAAATTTACTTAACCGCCATCTGGTTAAAATATTATTTGGAAGCAAAATTACTTACAGCTCTTACGACAATGCATACGAGAACGACAATATTTCTTTAAATATAATAATACTGTAATGTTAGCGGAGTAAAAGTTACTGTAACGACTTTTACACATCTGCTCTCATTATGTAAAAATTGCCTACAAAGTGATCGATTGATTATGTCAGTTCATCAAAAATTCTTTAAAGTAAGTTTTTGTAATATCTTACATGGGTAAAAAGACGTAAGAGACAAATAATTATTCTTAATACCTCTTTAAACTACTTATTACTTCAATTGATTTATAAAAATGGCTATTAAAATACTGAAGTGCCAGAAATAAAGTTTCATAAAATATAAATAATAGCGTACAACCCGTTATCTGTTTGTAAAAGTTTCTTTTTAACACTTTCAAAGACAGAACGTATACGGACGTTCCGATTCCAAGGTGTCATACTACCTATTATGAACCACCAATGACCCATGGTCTCTGTCCGTGAAAGGGTTAAACGGTTTTATTTAGCTAAACCCGTACGGTATATTTGTATCAAAATTAGATATTGCAATTTAAGTACCTTCCTGTTGTCAGATTGATCTGAAATTTGGTACGCACCTTTAATTCCGATGTCAATACAATATAATAAAATCAATAACATTATAAATCTAAGATGGCAGCCGGTACATAATGGGGGATTACATATTTTTCCACAACCCCCTCAATATGGGTATCAAAGATAGGACTACACTAGCAGAATACTGTCATTATGTCAAAATCAAATCCAAGATGGACGATATTACAAAATGACTGAAAGAAGGATGTTGCCCTTAATTTTGTCATTGTCATCCACCGTCCATAATATGCAGGGCAGCACAGTGGATCGCTGGGTGGGGTCGCTCCGCGAAGCCTGTGAAATCCCCAGGAGGCTTCTGAGCTTCTGGAAGGAGATAGGTTAGCTTACGTAGTCAACAATTACACGCATAATGGGCCACCTTAGAGTCTAAATGCGGAAAACAGAGCCCACTAACATAACATAACATATGCAGGGCAGCACAGTCGACCATGCAGTAGTATATTTGGGCTCAAAATTGTTTGAATTAGGACAAGCATACGTGGCTCTAAGTCGAGTCAAGTCTCTGGAAGGGTCAAGTCTTTTTAATTCCTCAATAATTCCCCTTATTGTTTTTAAGAGTATTTACCACGAAGTTTAATACACTTTTCCATTCGCTCGAACCAGGTATTATTTAACATTTATTCCACTCCAAAGTAGAAGTGTTCAAAATGGCTGACTTGAAAGCGTTGGCCGCTTCTTCACCGCACTGGAACCTTTGACCGCGAAGAGTTTCTTTTTTAATTTTAGGAAATGTAAAGAAATCATTGGAGCTTAGGTCAGGACTGTATGGAGGATGGTCAAGAATTTCTACGTTTTCCTGCTTCAAATAATCGTTTGACGAGCGGTGTGTGAGCTTGCGTTGTCATGGTGCAGCATCCTGCACTCCTGCGCATCATCATGCGTCGCTTTGGGTTAGATTTTCGAAGTTCGGCGATGACTTGTGGTAAACAAATTGTGGTATACCAATCTGCATTAACCGTCCTACGATCTTCAAGTGCAATTGTCGCAACATGACCGATTTTCTCCACGAAGGTAGCCACCATCTTCTTTGAAGTGCTTCGAGAGCGAACAACTTTAGTCGGCTTTGACTCGTTTTGGAAGACCCAAACTGTGGATTGTTGTTTGGAATCAAGATAATAGCATAAATCCAAGATTCGTCACCACTGATGATGTCGTACACGTGATTTGACTCTCCTCGGTTGAACCTCTGAAGAGTTTTCTTACACCATCTGACGCGGGCTACCTTATGATCGTCAGAAAATGCGGGATGCAACGGCAAACTAGTTTTCTCACACCAAGTGCCTCATTCAATATCGTTTAAATGGTCGTCCCTGAAATGCCTAATAACGCCTCTATTCTCGGTATGTCACATGACGATTTTTGAGGATTAGTTGTCTCACAGCAACGATATTATCTTCAGTGAAGGCGGATATCCACGCTCGAATTCTAAATACCAGCGTTCGATGGCTCGCAGACATGGCACTTCATCGTGGAATAGAGATTTTAACTGTTTGAAACACTGAAGTCGCAGTAGGCCTCTTCGAAAGTTATAGAAAATTTTTCTTTGTAAGATTCATTTTCGGACATGATCTGACAGATTCAAACCAACGCTGTGACTAAATAATTGCATTAATCCTAATGCTTTCAATTGTTTTGATATTCGAAATTCCAACAAATTTGAATTTAGAGTTCTCAATTCAAAATTGGCGCTAAATATGCAAACGACAGAACTTAAAAAGTATAACAAAGTCGCTTTTTCTGTCCCTATATCCCTATGTACCCTTAAATCTTTAAAATTGCGCAACGGATTTTGATGCAATTTTCTTTAGTAGATAGAGTGATTCAAGAGGAAAGTTTATAGGTATGTATAATAACATCCAATAAATAGTGTAGAAATACTGTTATTTTTGAGGATTTTAATGTGATGTCGTAAATAATTTCATTTTTCCTCAGCATTGCATCCGAGCGAAGCCGGGTCGCTAATAAATTATAAAATCAATTCTAAAATAGTTTTACTTTTAGATCTATTGTTAAAAAATAACTTCCTGGGAAACTTACTGCTAGCCCACAAACTTACTTAATAACAGCATAAAAATGCGAAGGCAAATTTACGTACACGCCTTACTTATTCTAAATACTGTAAGTCAAAATTACTTATTCGCCATTCACTGCATAAACATGCTAAGACATTTTTTTCTTATACGCCTTACTTATTTTAAAAGCTGTAAATAAAAATGACTTATACATAGTCTATTTTTTATTTTCAGTAGTCCAAAATTACTAATAAAATGATACTTTTCAAACTATAGAATGCCAAATTTACTTAAAGTTAATATGTAGTTATTATATAGGACCACAATATTACTTATACACCAGTCACGAAAAAAACACCAAAATCTTGTCGTTTAAGAAACTGGAATTGAAAAAAGTCAACTATTTTCAAATTTACGTAAGCGCCAAAAAAGTGCTCGTATCGCAATGCTACCCAGACAGATCGACGCAGAATGAAACGCTGATTCCGAATATATAAAAAACCCAAAATACCTATTTTGGCGCTTACGTAATTTTGCCTTTCCAGTGACGATATATGGTAGTGTTTAAAAGTCTTTCAAAATCTAGGTATCATTTAATTTTGATGATTCAATGATAAAGATGTTTTATTTTTTCAGTTACTCAGTACCTATTTTACTTAATAAAATAAAATGTAAGAGTAGTAGGTACAGTCATAAGCAATATAATGTACCCACTTTAGGACTCTATCGCACTAACATATTTGACATTTAGTGAGACTTACAGTTCAATTTGTCAAAAAAGTTAATGTGACAAGGTACCAAAGTGTATACATATTAATGCTCGTGACCGTACACTCTTGACTCCGCTCTCAATGTGAGGTCGCAGGTTATATCAGCGGACACTGCAGAAACGGGATAACGCTAGCGAAGATTATAATTACTTAAATAATAAAAATATCGAAGTATGTGACCCAGCCCACAACAACGACTTGATCGACATCATTCATTAAAATCAGACAGGTAATTTAGGACCTACCTTAAATGCCGTACATAGACTGCTAAAATAACCCTTCTTTTAAAATTGCGTAAGTAGGAAGTCACATCGAAATAGCTTGAAGAAAGCGAAATAGTCGCTGTTAAAGCTGCAAGCCCATGCATGCTAAAGTTAGGTCTAATTAGCAAACTTAGGATCTGGGTCAGTTCCAGACAAAACGAATGAGAGTTTCAAAGGAAGAACAAGGAACAATGCAGCATATTTTTCGCACTACCATCTTAATGAATGTCTTAAAATGTTCGGTTTGTTTGTTGAAATGCGCGTGATACTTTACTTTTTGGCGAGACATTATTCTATTATGATACAATACAATACAAATACACAATATTGCATCAAAATAAAAAGAAATAATTATAAAAAGATTCTTAACTAAGTAAATGGCAAATGGCGGCCTTATAGCTTAAAGCGATTTGACGATTTGATTTTGTAGCGATGATATTATTCTCGTTAATCTTTCACTCTCACAGGGCTACTGGAAGAAATTTCTGTAAGAAATAAATTGTGCCTTTTGCCTTCATTTATACGTATATTGATATATTTTGTTTCTGTGTTATCTTGTGTACAATAAATTATTAAAAACATAGATAAAATTGGCGTGGAGTAGGTGTATAAAAGGTGTTAGTGACATCGTAACGAAAACTTTGAAGGATGATTCAATCCATGATTCTGGAATGGAACTGATGAAAAAAAGAAATACCAAACTTTTCATGAATTTTCCCACAGGAAATTTCACTTGATGTCTACTCAAAAATAGTCTGAATCATCCCCCCAGTATTCACTACGGTGTCACTAATATCCGTACTTAGTTGTAGAACTACCTGGCTTCTTTCTCAAAATTATTTTCATCACAATGTTTAAAATGTTGAAACCAGTCATTATTAATTCGAACTCCTTATTCCAATATTTCAGATTCAGTCGTACAAGTCAATTTATCAATTCAACAATTGTGTAGAATATTTTTTAAATTTTTAAATTACATTTTATTTCACATTATCGAGATAGACTCTTTGGTAGAAGATATCTCTATTAAAAAGTATTGGAAAAACTCGAGATCGTACCTGCTAATAGAACTAGAACCAACTCTTTAGAAATACGATAAGTTTGTTATTTAAAGATGGAACTTCACTTAATTGTTGGACAATTTTTTCAATGACGTCACCTAATTGCTGCTTAAAGTTTTCCGTAGCACATTTATTTTGAAAGAAAAAATAATGAAAGTTATTTATACAATGTCTTTGTGTTAGAAATGTAGGTAGATAATATAGCACAATATAGGGGAAGAATCGCTAAGATGACGTCTTTAACGTAGATACTTTCAGAGCAATTATAGACATAATTTATAGACAATATATAACTGTACTCCACATTTTTCTTGCCAGTTTTTGGGGGAAGTTATGCGCGTATAGAGACGCAGATAGATTATTATGTATAAGGTATACGCGCACAGTGCACAAATCAACTAATCTATCTGCGTCTCTATACGCGCATAACAATGCAAAACCCTTACAAAATAACAAAACGAACGATCGTTCATGCACTTTAAGTGGGGGGGACGCGTGCACATGGCAACTCCCATCTACAATTTTTATTTATAATTATATCTTTTACAAGACCCATGAATTCATGTGCTCAGTGGTGAAAAAAAACATCGTGAGGAAACTCACATTCAAGAGAAATGCATTATCGGGGGTATGTGTAATATCTGGCTCGTTTTCCCTTCGCAGGTTGGAAGGTCAGATATGCAATCGCTGCTGTAAAAACCCGGACCTGTCAAATCTTCAGAATAGGTAAGCGAAATAGGTAAGCGATGTTTGTTTTTGAATTCATGTCTGGTTAATATATTATTATAATGTGCTCAGCGGTGAAGGAAAACATCGCGAGGAAACTCACATTCCTGAGAAAATCGGAGATACTCGTATGTGACATAACTTATAATAGGCTGGTTTTTTCCTCGTAGGTTGGAAGGTCAGACAAGCTGTCGCTATTATAAAAAAAAACTGGACCTGTCAAGTCTTCAAGTTAGGTAAGCCGACCCTGTTAGAAACGGGATAACGCTAGAAAGATGTTGAAGATGACTATGTCAATTTAGAAAATTTCACCTTCTAGTTACATGAAACTTAGTCCTATAGGAATCACAGTCTTGATTTGTATTTATAATAATATATGTTTCTAATAATAGGTATAATATCTAAGTATAATAGCGCGACCTTACAGTTATTTGAAGTAAATTAGAAATTCCAACTTACATCCAACCGTTTAAGAACTCCGTCAAAATTAATTGAACCTACATTTTTAATTACATTTGATTTCCTGAAAGTTTCTGTTAATAATCTAAATTACTAAGTTGGTCAAAGAACTTACTTACCTACTGCTTAATTATTTTTCTAGTGACCGAGACTTGACCTTTACGATTAATGGCTAAATAAAGTACCGATCCCAATTTCAATTCTCGTTGGGTCAACTTGCAAGCTAGGCCCTATCGCGCACGATGTTGCGCTACTTGTAATACGCGTGAAATGTAACAATTCGCGCCGCGCAAGACGTCCACACTATGACAATGGGCACCCCCACTGTCTAGGGACGAGGGGCTAAGGAGGTGTTGGGGGGAAGGGTTACCCCGTAGGGAAATAGTATTGAGTTTGTATATGTATACATAGCTAGGTACAAACAACAAAAATAACATAAGCTCACGATATATCCCAATTAGGATAGTCAGAGGTACATCCATCGCAAGATGTACTGAGCACTCATCTCATCGAGATTTCTGTAGCCAGATACAGGCTTCGTTGTAACATTAAAAGCATGAAAACTACAGTTTCTTCTTAGAAATTAACTGATACAACCCTTCGTTATATGACTATTTATTGTACTACTAGCGACCCGCCCCGGTTTCGCTCGGGTGCAATGCTGAGGACAAAATGAAATTATTTACGACATCACATTAAAAACCTCAAAAATAACAGTATTTTTCCACTATTTAATGGATGTTTATATGTATAATATATAAACCTTCCTCTTGAATCACTCTATCTATTAAAAAAAACGCATCAAAATCCGTTGCGTAGTTTTAAAGATTTAAGCGTACATAGGGCTATAGGGACAGAAAAAGCGACTTTGTTTTATACTAGGTATGTAGTGAAGTACCTAAGTATGCTTATATCTAAGCGCCTTTAATATACGCTACTTTAAAAGTAAAAGTTTAAACTAAAAGCGAGGAGCGACAGCACTGTAATTAGTTCCACTACTCACCTGGGTAGAAGAAAATTAAATCTTTTATAATTGTTAACTGTACATCAGTGTTGCTAAGACGTTGACTTTAAGATTTATACTTATATGCTTTTAACTCTATATAAGACTAAGGTTTCCACACAATGATACAGTTACATTGCCTTACAGGTGATGACAGGTGAGATGATAGCATCGGGATGGTCACGTTAGAGCAGGAGCGCATCCAGATTTTTAGCGGATGACCGGGGGGGACCAGGTTTTTTTACCAGGGGTCGCCCCTGAATCCGCCCATGCGTTAGACGCCTCCATATTCTTTATCATATCATATGTAGTAATCGGACCAAACGGCTTAACATGCCTTCCGACGCACAGATCATCTTGTTTTCGAACAAGCAGGTGATAAGCGTGTGATGTCTAAACCAAACTAGAGATCACAAAGTAATTTTTGTGGTGTGTCCCCATCGGGATTCGAACCCGGGACCTCCGGATCTTAAGCCCAACGCTCAACCACTGGACCACGGAGGTCGTCAATATCCATTTATAACAATATCATAATTATATGTGGGTAAGTAATAAGGATATTATTACAGAGGCTTAAGTCACCAAGATTGTATTCAGTTGAATGAAGAAACTGTATTTCATATAAAACTAAGTAAACATAGAACTGAAGCCTTGTTATCAGTATACAATGGCTCTAACTTGTCTAGACAGAAAAAAACAAATGCTTATTTTTATGCTGTATTATTTTCGTTGTAACAGTTTGCCCTCTTGATTCAACTTTTATATTAAATACTTTTTAAGTTGCCTTTTTACTTAGATAAAACTATTTTACTAAAAAAGAAAGAAAGTAAAGTATTAATTATTAAAGGACGCAACACGCGGTAACAATATAGTATTAATGTTATTATCTCAATTGGGGTAGCCTATGACTACCCCAATTGGCAACATGAACTAATGGATGAACTAAATACCCACTTTTCACCGAGGTTTCTGTTAGACCAACGTGATAGGTAACCAGCCGTTTCATAGTCTATAAAGTCGAGCCAACAGTGAAAACTGCAAGTCATTTTATTTATTTAAGAAAGATTATAGTGTAAACATTTTACTGAAGCAAAGCAGAATGAAGTTCCATTTTAAAGTTCCCAATTTGAAATAATAATTGCTATGCTTTATCACATCCCACTAATCGCGGTCGAAGGAAATCAAATCAAATCAACATCAGATAAACAATAATTACGCAATTACTTAATCATGGTGATTGTAATTCAACAATGGTTTACATAAGAATAGCAGCGACCTAAAATTACCCTGTAGTGTAATTTGGGTCGAGAAATTGGGTTGTATTCATAGTAACCACGTGAATTGTTTAGTCGTGTAGTGATAGGGCGTGAAATCGTTTTAGCTGGATAATTTTTTGATGAGGAAAGCGGAATAGCGCTTTCCGCTCAGATTATCCGAAAGTAAAATGATCCTTTTCGGCCAAATAGTTGATGCCATTTGGGGCAAATCTACAATAATTCAGGTCAAAAAAAAATAACCATCTTGAAGACACGTTAATCCGTTGGTCCCGGGTACTACTTGTAATACTGATGCAAATACCTACTCGTTACATGAACCAGTGTTACTGAGGTTGGTCATCCATCTCACAACCCCACGATAGAAGAAGAAGACTGAATTAAAACACATAATATCGGATTATTACCGCATTCAAATCAGGGATATGAGACTCCCGATATTTCAACACTGTTGCAAGTGCCAAGATCACGGGATGACGGGAAATTGGAGTGGAGTAGGTAGATCCATAATTTTCTAAGGGCCAAGATATCTGTTTATCCTATTTCTTTGCCGCTAATTTCTACATTTGATGTCGGAATGTTCGGATCTGTATGAACACCAAACTCGCTACGACAAATAAGCACTGCACTCACTGTGTCCTCGCGTTTTCTCACCACATTAGGCCGTTTTAAGTTTTTTACAAGAAACAAGAAACATTGATTGAGAAGCTGTGTACAGCTGTGGTTACAATACTTACCACTGGAAAAAATTAAAACAATATAGAAGATGACTGTTCGTTTACTCGCTGTTTAAATCGTACACGTACTGGACTGAAAATGAAAACAATCACAGTTTCAAACAATTTGTTTACGGCATCCGAATCCCGAATATTGTCCCATTCGTCTCGTAGGGCGCGCAACCATGAAGTCGTACCGAAATAGGGCCCTGATAACCCATTAAAAAAAGTTATATTACCCTGCACTAACGGACAAACTTCACTGGTACTTCTCACATAAATTCGGCAACATAAGCTACTCACTATTATAAGGTAAAACATTCATAAATACAGTACGAATATTTTAATTACAGTAGCCGTTATTCATACTTTAGCGGCTTAATTTACTTAATGTACTTACTTTTAATTAAAGGATTATTTTAAATTTCAGAACGACATACTTATGGAAATACCTGCTAGTATTGGAAGTTATTACACAATACTGGGTGTTAGTGACATCGTAACGAATACTGAGGGGGATGGTTCAGACCATGATTCTGAGTTGATATCAAGTGAAATTTCGTGTCAAAAAATTCATGATAATTTTTCTTTTCTTTTTAATTATTTTCCAATCCATACTTTTGCGAAGGAAATTTCTACTTGATATCAACTCAGAATCATGGCCCGAACCACCCCTCAAAGTTTTCGTTACGATGTCACTAACACCCTGTATATGTATATTGGAAATAGGTTATTAAAGTAATAGTTGTAACTGTAAGCCCGTGACCTAGTTAGTAGGTGCTTATGGAATGCTTATTTTAGTATGAATTTGAAATGTGTAAGATATTGGACTAATACACCCTAACAGGGGATAAAAGATTGAGAAGAAGAGAAGAAGACTGATGTGGGTGTGTGTGTGTGTGTGTGTGTGTGTGTGTGTGTGTGTGTGCGTGGTGTGTGTGCGTGCGTGCATACGTGCATGCGTGTGTGTGTGTGTGTGTGTGTGTGTGTGCGTGAGTGCGCGTGCGTGTGCGTGTGCGTGTGTGTGTAAGAGAGAGAGAGAGAGAGTGCGTGCACGCGCCCTTATGTGATAAGAATATAACTTAAGTAACAATAAGTTTATTGATAATATTTATTTTGAGTTGACTTTTAGTAACGTTAAATAAATAGATGTCATTTAAATTGTCGTTTATCTGTGATTTTAGGAAACACACCGTTCTTCCTGTACTAGAAATGACAGTCATAAATATTAATTGCGTGGTCTATTTCTCGGAATAGGCCTCACCCCTCCGATTGACCAGGGGATGGACAAAAGGATGTTCTTTTGACTAAGTCGTCCACCTTTGAGTTTGTACTCCACCACGCTGTTCCAGGGCGGGTTGGAGGTGTTTTGGCTACTCCACGGCAGCAAAGGTCATATTCTTTCTTATTCTATCTTTGCTTTCCCAGATCTTATCCAAACTGTCAAGATTAGTAATAGCTTCTATCCTTTTTTGGGTTCCGAACCTCGTAAGAAAAAACGGAACCTCTCTTAGATTATCTTTGTTACGACAGTTTGTACGGAGCCCTAGGTGCGAGAGTCGAACTCGCACTTGATCGACTTTTTATAGTATTGTAAGTAAAGTGTTACAAAAGATGAATAAAAAATGTTATGTTTTTCAAAAATGAGCACAAACCCTGAAATACTATAAAAGCTGCAAGCAAGAGCACGTAAACTTTATTCATTCCTGTAACATCGCGTACAACAAAAGTACCCTCTATATTTTATCAGCAAATTCAACTCTTTCTAGTATTAGCCAACACGCTACCATTTTGTCGCGACTAATAAATTATTTTGGTTTGGCAGCTCTATAGGAACACACATAAACATACATGGGGGTTTAGAAAGCCACATCGAAGCAATTCGCTTATAAAAAGCATCACAGAATCAGCAAGCATCGAATATAAAAGTAAGTGCGCATTGCAAACAAATGTCAAATAGAAAAATTGCTTTTTTAGGCGAATCGCTTCGATGTGGCTTTTTAAACCCCCCCAGCTGAGATGAGTGCTGATTTTTGTAATAAGTATTTACAGTTGTTAAGGATTAAACACTCCTAAGCAATAATCACACTAATAAAAAAATAACAAAACGCAAACTAACCGGAACAGACGTCAACACACGACGCGGATTTTTTTGCGGTAACGTACCACCGCGCGGTGAGGTGGTGTTCGTGTGTTGGGCATCAGTGGATTTACAAATCAATACCACCTTGCCGACCGCTTCAATATTACCAATGTAAATTTAGTGTTATTGCCACTGTAAGTACCTTTCCTGTTTCTTTTCATCAGTTTCTACATTTTCGTCCATTTAACACCACAGCTTGAGATTCCACTTGTTGTGAATGACAACAAGAGCTAAGTACACACACCTCACCAAGCTTTCTGTTAACCAACATGATAGCCGTATCGCCGTTTATAATGGTCAAGCTAACTGTGCCAATCGAAACATCTATCAATGGGTTAATAAAGAAATAGACCCCGTAGTTAGAGGAGAGTTAAGCGGGTTGCATTTCAGATGAAATGAAAATACGACGCTCAAGTTAGAGATGCTTGAAAAATCATTACCTAGAAGTGGGATATTAAAATAATGCAAAGAAAAAAAATTCTACAGCGTAGAAGATGAGCAGAAGGAAGAGTATTTGCGAAAATATTAGAATGCAGCCGGGTCTGCTTGACAACGTCAAACCAAACGGACGGCAAACGGCTAATGGTCGAAGGCCTCGATATAATTCGCACCGCGCGTGGCGCGGTTACCGTGCAGAGGCTACTGATTGTTACAGCAATAGTTACATGCCCACTCGTACGTACGTGTTTTATCTACAGCGCATCGATAAACAAATAGGCAAAGTATTTTAAGAATATAACATACATAAGTATAAGTGTAACAATATGTATGTCTGCGTTACATATGAATTATGTGCAAGCAAAATTCGATTAATTCTATGAAGCTGCTGCACCGTTCGTTTAGAGAACTTTGGGATTTAGTACTGAATGTAGGTACTGAATTAACAAATGCCCGACTCTTTTATTGTTCGTTGTAGTGTGCAGCCAAAGTCCGTAGTTTTGGCAAAGATAATGGCCTGCGAGGCAATAAATCTTGTATAATGGCGTAAAAATAAACAGTTTCGAGACGGACCCAGGTTTCCATTTCGATTGTTTTAATGCTATTATTCGTTCGGTTTCTGGGATTAGACTAAGCTTTAGAGATTTAATTTCCCATTATTAGTTGCATTTATCTGATATTCGAGAAAATATTTGATTTTTCAAATCGGTTCTCTCTCTCTCCATTGCATTATCCCGACATGATGTTGGGGCACAACCCGGACACTTCATACAAAACACTTTGTTTTCCACAGACTTATGCCCATACGATTGAAGACTAAGTAAGACAATACTAGTAGACAGTGTAGTAGTTTGTAGAGTAGTGTAAGATAAACTTAGACTTACCATTCTATATTTAGTATTTTTCCTTATTATATGGTTGGATGCTGCCATTCGCGTCTTTTCTTTCCACTTCCCACTGTGTGACGTGACGTGCGCTTTTCAAAAAACGCTCGTGTAAATATTAATCTTCCTGCCTATTTCCGTCCCACAACAGGCAAATAGATGACAATGGATGCCATGGAACTGTCACTCTCCAAACACAATATCTAAATACTTTTTAAAGACATTCTCGATCGTGTGTCGTTGGACACATGTATAAGTAGGGAATAGAAATCGTTTATGACAATATTAAAAACAAAACAAAAACATCCTTACTATTTACATAATTACTTAGTATTTGGCTACCTACTGCCAAAACATGCATACATTATAAATGTCGGAATAAGGAACGTTTTAAAACGGACGGGAATAGGGGGGAATAACTTCCATTCAGAATCAGTTGCTTTCCTGTAAAGCTAGCCCGAGGAGAAAGCACTGGAAAGAGAGTCGTGGAAGAATTGGTGGGATGCTTTTACCTCGCAGCGGGTCATTTCTTGCTAGACAAGACAAGTAAGTATCGTATTTAAGAATAACAAGAATAAAATAAATTTATTGCCAGTAACAATTTTAATTTTGTATTTCGAATTATTTCCCATAACATAACATAAGATAAGCTCACGACTACATCCCAATTGGAGTAGTCAAAGGTACATGCATTGCAAGATGAACTAGGGTACTTAGTTCCTACCTCGCCATCCTTTGTGTAACGTGATAGGTGGTGAGTCATATCGTCGTATTCGTATTGGAATTATTTCCCAAAATGCTTTATCCGAGTATCACACTCGAACACTACCCTCAGCGACATTACCTCTCGGATATTCTATCAAGTTTAATGAATAGTAACAAACGGTGAAAACGCAGCATAAAAGTATGTTTCACACAATGTTGAGTTAACAACGATGGTTCTCCCAGCGTTTATGCCTTGTGTTTATATTTTCAATTAAGATAAAACACTGCTTTGATTATCTTGTAACAAATGAGCTTATCTGAATTTTAAATTAAAAATAATTAAAATACGGACTACAATAAACTTCCTCTTCAGTGCTGATATTAATATTTTTTATTGAGTTGTCTAATGTTCCATTTATGAGATTGTCTTTCGTATTCTTTCGGATTTTTGTCAAACGCAAACCTATAAGTTTTAAAGGAAGCTAGTTATTTTAGTTAGTTACTTCCTTAGATGGTTTCTGCAAAACTCCGTACTCTTTGAGGATTTACCATAGACGTGTGCGAAATAGAATAATTCAGCCGAATATGCGGTTTGATATCGTCAAACTGAGTACCTACTATTCGTTTTAATCCCTATTCGACGCATCTCTACTTCGGATCAAAAGTGGCTGTAAGTTGCCTTCTTATTACTTGTGTTGTGGCTCAGCTCATCCTATCACAGATAAAGCTATTTTATATATGTATATCGTAACAACACACAACCTATTTATGAATCAGCGCTTTCAATACCGACACATTCCCGCGCCGTAAAAGATAACTATTTATCTTGTTTCTCAATACCCTTCATTTTTACACGTAAAGCCCTCTAGGGGCCGAATCCGCAACGAGTGCAGGAATCACCAAGATAATTTTCCTCATATTTCACAGCCCTATCTGTGGATCTTGTACCATTTGTTTCAAAAACGGCCTGCACGGCAATGGTTTTGTTAGAGGTGAAATGAAAAGAATTTCCGTAGGGTAAAACATCAGTCGGCATTATAGCGTGTTTGGTTTTTAGTTTTTGAGTATTTTCTCATTTTGTTTAGGTTATAGTCAATTTACGTATAAACAAGCTGGACAGATACAAGTCGTGGTCAAGTCAATTTGGAAAAGAATTATTTCGTCGTTGCCAATTTAAAAGCTCTTATGTGTCGCTCTCACTAATTTATTTTTTGTCAGGATCGAATAGTATTTTGCTCCTAAAACATTGAGTACAAACTCTTATGTACGTGAATATCAATTATATCTCCTTATTTAAGAGCTGCGCTCTTGTCCGTGGAGTAATCGCCATTCCTCTCTTCTTCCGGCCAAATCCTTCACCTCCTGATACGACACGACCTGCACCTTTTCTTTAGACATACACGAGAGAAATATGCAGGAGCAGAACTGCAATCCGCAGGCTTATTGCTATACAACAATTTCTTCTTGGCAACTTTAGGGTGAAAGTAATCGATATACTGAAATACGAAATAATACTATGTTCTTTTTGGGTTTTTAACTAATTTCGGCAATAAAGTTATTCTACATTTTGATCAAATAATCCGCCGATAATTTATAAGTAGGTATGCATATAATTAGGGCTCTTTATACAAGAGTAAGATAAACATTATTATCTCGATTAAGCCTTTTAATATCATTAAAATAATTAATAAATATGTTGGGAGATTTATTAAAAAATAACAGGTACTACATGAATATCTCGTTACTGACTGAAATATTTGCACGAATCATTATAAATATTACGGATAAGAGTTTTCAGATGGTAGGTTTTATCTGATATTCGCTTTAATATGTACGTAGTTCAATGCGTAATTACAGTATGAAAATCTGACTTCTTATTCCATACCGGGCTAACCTATAAAATGCTACTTAGGTTCTACGACGATCTTGTGACGTAGCGAGTAGGCGCCGCTACTTCAAAAGCGCACTCCTGATGCCGGGCAGCAGCGGTATCAGTACTGGTTGGAGGCCGAGGAAATGGATTTTGGTAGGGCTCTAGCTAGAACATCACCGATTGAGAAATTGGTCGGTGTAATGAAAATCGGAAGGCGATTGGGGCAACCACCGTTCTACACACCCTATCTGTGGAGTAATGGCGATTATTCCACCGACAAGAGCGCAGCTCTTAAATAGAGAGAGAGAGAGAGAGAGAGAGATTCCATACCGCTTATCACCTAAAATTCTTAATCTTACAAAAAGTAGGTTGTGATCATTTTCTGCGGAAGGAAGTAAACATCCCACATCATCATCTACATCATCGAATGATAACTCGCCGACCCGCACCAATTCGTATAAGACGGCGACGTCAACCCCACTGGGTGTTGGAAACCGCTAAGACGTGAGAGGGACAGCATAATAGACTGCATATCGCTCGCACTTACGCGTCAGGCGCCATACGGTAAGGACGAGATGCTTGTATGGAGTATCCGATGTGTGCTTAAATACATAAACATTATTTTCAAGAAAGTTCTATTTTTTAACCCGCCGTTGGTGAGCCGTGGTAGCCTAGTTGGGAGAACGTTTGCCTCTCACTTTGAGGTCGCAGGTTCGAATCCAGCACAGGCCTAAACTAATGATTGTCGAATTTGTTTTCGGATTCATGTTTGAATGATAAAATGATTATCACATGCTCAGCCGTGAAGGAAAACATCGTGAGGAAACCCACATTCTCGAGAAATGCATTTTCAGAAGTTTGTGACCCAACCTGCACTGGGCTGGTTTTCGCTTCGCGGGTTGGAAGGTCAGACAGGCAGTCCCTTCTGTAGAAAATCGGACCTGTCTAATCTTCAGGTTAGGTAAGTAGACCCTGTGAAAAACGGGATAATGATGTAAGTCGGCCGTTCCCACTGGAGGCAGAATAGCTCACGACAGAAAAGACTGTTGTTGTGGTGAATTGAAGTAGAGGCGAGGGGAAGGTTGGGGTCGGTGTAGGTAGTTATTTCAATAAACCCGTCTTGGATCTTTGATCGTTCTATTTTTTAAACCCGCAGTGGAGCAGCGTGGTGAAGGTATGCTCCACACCCCCTCCGGTGGAGGTAAGCTGTTTATGTTAGCTTCTGACGGGTTTTGTAGCTATCAAACATAACGTATCCCCGAATGGGTAGGCAGAGGTGTATCCTACATAGTACAAAACAAAGTCACTTTTTCTGTCCCTATATCCCTATGTAGGGTAAGGTTGCCATCGTTGGATCGCTTCTTTGATTGGACCATTACAAATTCTGAGAAATGGAGACAGTTAGATGAGAGTGAAAAAGCTAAAACATAAGCACACGGGCCCCTAAGAGTGCCGCGTGGTCTTCAGTATCGCTGTGGTACGCGTTCCTGTGATACACGTCGCAAAAGGTTTCGAAGTGGGAAAAAAATATTTCGTCGTGGATGTAAAACGAGAGTGAGTACTTGTTTTGTTATTTTACTTTATTTTAAATATTACTAGTATGATTTTAGTTCTTCTTGTGACAATAATCATTAATAATTCAGGACTAAAACATAACTTTTAATTTAGAAATTTAATTATTTTCATATTAGAATTTGTTGCCATCATTGAACCATAATTGAGTTCTTTGATTGGACTGGTCCAATGAAGGTGACCAAAAACGTAATGTTTAATTTTTTTTTACTATTTTTGCAGAATGGCTGATTCATCAAAAGGAAACGTTGCCAAGAAAAAATATTTTGCTTGGAACGAGATCAGCATGAAATTGGCCATAGAAGCTGTAAAAAAGAAAAAAAAACTATTTTTGTTATTACCTCATAATAAATTCTATAATAAGTAAAAGAGAAGTTATGAGTTAAGTTGATCTCAATTTAAGACTGATTGATAAAATAATTGATACTTAGACAGATGTGTTTGATAGGAACCAAATGAAAAACCAAATTAATAATAAACATAATTGTTTAAACTAATGTATGTGTTTTTTTTAATATCTTGAGTTTCTTTAATTGAACCATTAGTACAATTGAGCAGTGTTCCAATGAAGGCAACCGCGTGGTCCAATTAAAGTGCCACTGGTCCAATAAAAGCGTCATAAAGATTTACTTAAAATTTTAAATATTTTGAACACTGTCTGACACTCGCCTTTCAAATCAATTACAGTTAGAGATCTCCATGGGCTCTACCAAGCCACGAAACTTTGATGTTCTACTTTAGATACATTTAAAGATATTAACGTCTAAAAAAAGTGGTCCAATACTGGCAACCTTACCCTACGCTTATATCTTTAAAACTGCGCAACGGATTTTGATGCGGTGTTTTTAATACATAAAGTGATTCAAGAAAAAGGATTATAATAATATGTATAATAGCATTAATTAAATAGTGGAAAAAATACTGTTATTTTTGAAGTTTTTAATGTGATATCGTAAATAATTTCATTTTTTCCTCAGCATTGCACCCGAGCGAAGCCGGGGCGGGTCGCTAGTAGAATATAAACCCACTTTCCGCCACCTATGTTTAGGACCCATGTAATAGGGGCCGAGCCTATTGCCATTAACCGGGCACAATTCCTGGAAAGCCTTTATTGTTTTGGAGCCCGAGCCAGGATTCAAACCCGTGACACTACGATACGGGCCCCGAACAAGGCTATCGTGGATATTTTCGGTTTCATAGCTACCTATGTTTGAAAAAAAATGTTTCAAAAGTCTACGGAAAATACCAGCTGTAAAGTAAAACGTGTGCATCTGAGACAAAGTTTCCTTTTCGGTATAGGCTGACGTCGAAACGTATAATTACTTGCGAAGAAGCCTGCAGCTGCTCCAACTTATGCAGCCAGATGAAAAGTTGCCACTGATGAGATTCATAGGATAAAAACTTGCTTATATCTCACTCCTTTAGAATTCCAGGGCAAAGGATTTTTGTCAAGCACTGGTCAGGAAGGAGTTTTAAATAGTTTTAACGTACGTGGTCCAGTCGTTTAGTGTTGGGCTCACGATCGGGAGGTAACGTTCGAATCTTGGTGGAGACATAATTACTTCGGAATCCAATCATATCTGAAACTCATTATTTCACATACTTAGTGATGTGCCGTTCCCAAAGTGGGAATGTTCCCGTTGTGTTGCTTTTTTGTGAAAATTTGTTTCTTGTACGGTCACGAGCATTAATATGTATACACTTTGGTACCATGTCACATTAGTGCCGAGGTTTTTCTTGCAGCTTCTTTTCCCCGGCTATACAGGTTGTGAGAAGCTGCAGTAGTTTTAGGCGGATGAGACGTTCGTTATGTAAAAATTGACGATTCAAAGTGTAACTATGTTACCTACTGAATAAAGATATTTTTGAATTTGAATTTAACTTTTTTGACAAATTGAACTGTAAGTCTCACTAAATGTTAAATAAATTATGTTGGTGCGACAGAGTCCAAAAGTGGGTACATTATATTGCTCATGACTGTACTCTGATCCTATCTGCGTAAAGACTACTTATGTAATAAACGCTCTTTTTACATAACTTTTGTGCTCTTATTTTATTCTTATTCTTTTACTGTTTCACTTTGGGAACATTCCTGGTAACGGCACATATCGCTGATTGCACATTCACAATAAATATTTAGACATCTCTCTCTTTATTTAAGAGCTGTGCTATTGTCGGTGGAGTAATCGCCATTCCTCTCTTCTTCCCGCCAAATCCATCACCTCCTGATACGACACGACCTGCACCTTCTCTTTAGACATACACGAGTATAATTATTCTGATCTCACCTGCCTATGGAGCCTATCTAACAGCAACTACTGCTATGTTTAATTTATCCTGCTTCATTTTTGAGGGTGCAGCACTCCCATACACACATAAACTCACACCCGTTTCCAAATGAAGTAAGCATAGACTTCCAGTTTCCATTTTCTGGGACATAAAACTCGATTTGCAACAACATTCTCAAATCTAACTAAAAGCGTTCACCAAAGGCACATTTCCTTTTCGCTGCCAGCATTCCAATTACGGGGGCAATATCCAAACAATGGACTCTTGGTACCCAAGTTCTCAAGTCTATCAGGTCTCAAATTACTGCGCTCGTATTATGAGGAGATCTATTCAGAATGCATCAGTATGACCGACACGTAGCTTAGCGTCTGAAAACCGGGGTCAATTTCCTTTGAGCTGCGTTTGCATTGAATAGTTTGCTCGTGTGTTTTATTTGAACTTCTGGAACGTACATACAGGGTGTTAGTGACACCGTAACGAGTACTGAGGGCGATGATTCAGACCATGATTCTGAGTTAATATGAAGTTGAATTTCCCGTCGCAAATTTTTTGTTTTTTTTTATAGATTTTTTAAATTATTTTTAATTCTATTTATTATTTTTAACTCAGAATAATGAGCTGTATCATCGCCCTCAGTATTCGTTACTATTACTATTGATCCGCCAAAAGCGACTACTTACTTACATCAGTAAGTAGTAACCAGTATATAATTAATTTGGCTTAATAGATATATCTGTCTGCGTGTAAACATAGCATTAAAAGACGAAAGCTTCATAGTCTAGGAGACGATTACAAGCAAGCGAATGTATGTCAACACTGTTAAGAGCTAGAGCTGGGAACAGTCGTGGTTTTATCTCCAAGAAACTGGTTACTTCTAGGTTAAGTACAAACAATTAAGTTCAAGAGTCAAGTTACTTCTCGTATCTGTATTGTCGGTGTTTCTTTATGGTCGTTAATGTTCAGAAGTAAGTTGCAGTCAAGTTAAAGTGAGATATTTGGTTGGTTTTGTGTTAGAAAAATGTGGGAATACTTAGTCTTTGGTACTTTCATAAGGGTTTATTCAAGGTTTCAGCGCTAATATTGAGCCACTAGAAGTTCTCTCACTTGATACTCATAACAAACATACATAAACTCACGCCTATTTCCCACCGGGGTAAGCAGATACGACACTCTTCTCATGCTTCCTCCACATTTATTAACCGTTTCGTACACACACGCCGGTTCAGAGTAGATCGTACTGAACCTTTTCTAAGGACATCTCAAATTTGGCCAATGTACGTCCTTCTAGGTCTTCCTTTGCCAGCTCTACCATCATTCTGCAGTGTCATGCACAAATTAGGGACAGTCTTACAAATCTATGTTTTTAAACCTCCTAATGCCGAGATTCCCAGACACATTATTTAAACAGTAGAGTTTTGGTTTTAAAAGGACATTGGGTCTTACGACTTTGACATGTTTATTATTTATTTATTTATTTATGGATCACTTACAGCTATCCCACAATTAATCTATACATTAGGTATCTTCGTTCTAATATGTGCATGTCTTCCTTATTAATTTTCTAATTGCAATGAAAGACGCAATATTGAGCATCTTATTCTCTAGAATTAAAAAAACAAATCTTTACAATTTATATTCAGTAATGTTAAAATTGCAAGCTTAATTACTAAGCGATCCGTTGTCCTTATTTATTCCCCAGCAAATTACTTCACAGCCCTTTCCCATAAAATGCTTCAGCGGAGCTCAGCAGACATTTAAAAGGGCGGAAAACGAGGAAGGATTCCAAAACAAATTATAACGATGCCATGTCAAATGCAAATTTTAAAAATTAAAAATAACTTTGGGTAATCGCAGCAAATTTATAAATTAGCCGAGGCAGCGCGTAGCATATTCAGAGCCTCGGGATCTTTGCAATTTACGTACAAAAGTGGTTAACGCGACGGGAATATAAAACGAGGTTCTTTTTTTAATTTCCGCGGCCAGTTTCATGCCAGTAATTATTTTTGTACATCGAGTACTTGTTTACTTTGGAATAGATGAGGCTTTTGCTGGATAATAGCGATTATATTCAGGTATACTTTTATATTGGATTAACATATTTATATTATTAATAATAATAAATATATATAATATATATGTGTGTGTATTATTATGTTTTTTTAAATCAAAACCGCTACTGGCCAGATATTCGTTCTTCGCTTCGTGAGAGCTTTCTATCCAACACAGCACTTTCACATAAAAAGCAGTAAATGAAAAGCAATGGGTTAATGGTAACATAATATGCATATTTTGTAGGGGATAACCCTCGGATCTATCGCTGAACTGATTCTGAATGTAATTTTATCTGCTATAAAACCTACTAACACACTATTCTCACTGAATTGGTTAAACATTACTATCACTAAAAATATAAAAGCAATAACTTCCCAGGTTATGAAATTCTCGATTCACAATCCATACTTCAAAACTCTTATACTCAAAGAAGTTTTCATTATTGAGAATTTTTCTCGGAAGTTTCTTGTTTAAAAAGTTACGAAGCATTTCAAACAAAGAACAGACCTAACGTTTCTGTGTAGTTTGAAATATTCAATTAAAAAGTTTCTTAGAAAAGCGAAACTGAAACAAAACCTACACAGCAACCTTTCGTGGATATGAAACATTTATGACATGAATGGGATTTGGAATTTATATTTTATGGAGTAATTATTACTTTATTTCTTGACCCATCTTAGGGAACCAATTACAAAAAATTGTGCTTTTTTATTATCACTTGCTTCCAGGTTTTATCTCCGTTCAATGGGTATAAAGTTGCCCCTATTACATGGTACTTAAAACATAGCTAGCGACGATACTCCTCCCAGACGGGGAAGGCCTACCCTGTTGGGAATACAGGCGTGAAGCTATGTTATTTCTTCCTAAAAAAAACTAGTAAGGAGTGTGATAATACTACTGCTCTCAGGTGGGGAGGTGTTCGTTGTAATCAAACAATTCAGCAATTCTCTTGAATAATGTTATATTTTCATAAACAATAATAATAATTAAATAATAAAATAAACATTACGAACCCTAACAGGAGAATACACCGACAAGAGCGTGGCTCTTAAATTAATGATGATGCTATACTATGTTATGTGTGTCCAGTGTATTCTATTAATTATTTACGGTTCTACACATCTTGTTAGAGATTACTCGCAGAAATTTAATACAACGTGTGCTTATGGATAATTGTATGTTGAACCTGATAGAATTACTGAATTGTATGCGGTTTATTCAGAAAAAGCTAGAGTAAAATCTATACAATTTGATGTCTTCACTAATCTACAACACACCACGATAAGAATCAATGGATAAGTTCGAAACTAAAATGCATGTCATAACCATAAAATAATAAGACATGACGAATTTATTAAAAACGTCATGGAAATAAAGCTACAAGGAAAGAGAAGGCAAAGAAGAGCTTACACGGAACAGATTAAAGAGAAGGTGAACGTTGTTATAAGGAAGTGAAAGAATTGGCCTTTGACAGACAAGAATTAAATTTAGGGACTTAAATTTCATAATATATTACTTGCTAAAATGCATTACGAGAAAAATACCGAATAGCAAATTTTGAATTCAAAAAGCCAACTCAGTTTACATTTCATACGCGAGTTGTACGTCTAAGAAAACTTGGAACTAATTTCTCGGTTCAGTGGTGCTCTCGCGCCGCTAACTTCATTGCAAAGTGATTTCCTCCGAAGCACAAAACTTTTGTTACGTCACGTTGGTACCTGTATGTGTTAAGAATTTTTTAATTTATTGGCTCACTACTAAGTTGGTACTTGGAAACACGTAGGATGCTCCAGGGAGCTGCTGCTGGCCAAACTATTCAGGCGTGCCATTGCAAGAAATAAGAATGTAAGGTTTCTGAAATACTTACATGGTGTTAGTAACATCGTAACGAATACTGGAGTGGATGATTCAGACCATGATTCTGAGTTAATATCAAATGGATTAATGCGTCACAAATTCATGATTATTTTATAAACTTTAATCAATTCTTTACTTTTGCGATGGAAGATTTCCACTTGATAATAATTCAGAAAAATGATCTGAATCGTCCCCTCAGTATTCGTTAAGATGTCACTTACACCTCATAAAAATACTTACAGGTAGCCAACAACTTCCTATGTGTTCTAGTGACACCGCAACGAATACTGACGGAATGATCCAGCTCATTATTCTGAGTTAATGTCAAGTGGAATTTCCTCTCGGAAAATTAATTAATATTTTAGATTTTATTTTAAATAAATAATGGTCTGAACACCCATCAAAGTTTTTGTTACGATGTCACAACCTGTATAGATGTATGGTACTGGCAAAATGCGGAGTAGGTAATAGTAACGATAATACTAAGTATGCTGCTACATACATACCATAGTTAATACCATAATTATGCAGTAAATCCATTATAAGTCACGTCAAAACTATGTAGTTTTGTCTGTTTTGTTTTGGGTATGTACCCTACCGACTGCTTCATTGAGAGACCTATATCTAGCTGCGGAACGTACTTATAAAGGCAATTTTGTTGCCAGGCGAAAATAATCCATCAACATTTTTACATTAATGTTATTACAATATTTATAAACAAAATAATATTAATATAATACGTGTCTAATCGTCAAACAGTCCCCCCAGAGTTGTTCCAGGCGCAAAGGTCCCCATTACACTACCACGCATTACCACGTTGTATGGCGATGGACAACCTCAAGAAAGAGCCCGCACGCATATGGGATTTTTAAATTAGGTATCATTTTTAACACTAAGTTTCTTAGCGATTATTGCGGTACGCATACAGACTTCATATTAACAAGAATTTATTAAAATGTTAATAAATCTGTAACCTGAACACTATGACAGTCAATACAAGTTCATCCAGGTTAGAAAAAAATATGGGTATCAACCTAGTGTAAATGCCAATCAGGTCGTTCAAATTAGTCATCTCACTGCAACGCTGCTTTAGCGCGATATTTGCGCTGTTTGATAAATCCATAAAAACTGTGTAGCGCGACTCAAACGCAAAGCAGACGCGACTAATTTGAAGGTACCCTAAAAATCAAAAGTCCTTGCTGAAAGTAAAACATAAAGAGCGTAATAATAGTACTTGCAATCAGAATTTCACGCCACGATTGCGAATTTTCATCAACTTATTTGCGTTTTTTATATTTATACATTTTCTATAACACAAATACAAGAATTTTGAAGCGAGCTCTTTTCACTTGCCTTTTAATCGTGAGACAACCGGTGCGTAAATTTGGCTATTTATCAGTTGGAATTCATAATAAAAAATCCGCTTCTAATTCAAAAGGGAAGTATTCATTTCTCCGGCGGACGCGGCACGATATTTTAAAAAGAAAAATTGTGTTAAGGTTTGACGTGATGCGAATACTGAGACTATTACTCAAGGTGTCATCTCATTTTGGACGAGGAAACGGGACTGACGCTTGTTTTCCTGTTCACCCGTAGGACCTTCTCCAAATCGGAAGCGCAGAGCGTCGTGAGAAATGGAATGAATAATTTAGTTGAGATAAATATTTTTCTTATTTCGAACGCTCTTGGTTTAAAAAAAGAGTACTTAAGTAATTTATTTGCACTACGTAATTCAATCAACGATACTATTAGCTTCAATTCAATTCAAAAACACTTTATTGCACGTAAACACAACAAGAGACAATTACTAAATGACAGCAGAAGTACAATCGGCGACAGATAGAGTTATGGGGCATATTCTATTAGGTACATTACTCTTCTGTTTTTTTTTTTGTTTGATACTCCTCGATAAAAATATATCTCATAACATTCCTTTATATTAAAACCATGCTCTAAGTAAATTAGCCTTGCATATAAAACGCAATTGAATTATCTATTTCTACCAAAATTACTAGTCTTAAAAAAATGCATCTCCAAAAAGCAACTAGGTACAGATATTACGCTACGAGTGTGATGTCTATATTATGGATCTTTATCTTAGCACGTTGGGAATATAATCGTAAGCTTATTTTGTATAAGTAAGATAGATAGTTAGTAGATCGTAGATACTTCATCATCAATCATTTAAGAGCAGCATTCTATATGCTCCCTTTTAATGGACAAATTTGGCAGTGGCTTCTTGCCTTCCGCCCCGCAGTTTTCTGTCTGACATGTCTGGGATAGCATCCAGAGTAGACTATTTCAAACCCGCACTAGAACTCCTGTCTTCCACCTTTGAACAGTACTGACAGTTACTGTTATACTCTGTCAGTTTCCAGGTTACAATCCCTGTGTTGGTCTTTTCCGTCTTTCCATCTTGCATTGCCGTACCGACGCCTCTGCAATCGTTGAGGTCTTAACCGTTGACCCATATCCCTAGGCAAGGGTTGTACGTTATACCTCGTAGGTCTGGGTCCCTATCCGAACTGAGCCACTATCTTACTCCGGCCTACTGAAGTCCGCGCCCATCCCCGCGGCAAGGACGCGCCAATCAGAAATTGTCTCAGTGGAAGGTAGAGAAGATGACTCTGTCGCCCCTGGGGCCGGGTTAATAGTATTGTATGAATCCAAAACCAAAGGCAAAGTCAAAGTAGACTTAGGTACAATTATTTTTGTCTATGACTACGGACGGTACCAACCCCTATATCTCATAACTTGTGACCTACTTACACAGGAGCCGTATCTTCCATGCTGTTACGCCGATGGTACAAATTAACCGACGGAAAGGTTAAGACGGAGGGGACACTTATAGTGAGTCGCACTTATTATTTTATTTCCTGCAAACATTCACAAAGTTGCTAAGGAAATGGCACCGTTTTACGATGTTCTCCTATAGCACAGTGACGTAGGAAACTTGATAATAAAGTCCCAAGTAAATGGTATTCGTCGCTTTCTGGGTGTGTGCAGAAAATCATAGCTTAGTATTATCTTCTGAAGGGTTCTCTATTGTATTCCCTAAAATTTCTTATCCTACTTTTTATTTTCCTTCACATTTTAGTCCTAAGTATCGAATGTCCTAATGATCCTAGTCCAATTTTGTTAACTCCTAGTGTTCATTGCCCTATTTTTTTTCATCCTAATGATGGTAAGCCCTAATGTCCATAGTTACAATCGTTTATATTCCTAAAATGTATAGTCCTAAATAAAATGTGAAGGAAAATAAAAAGTAGGATAAGAAATTTTAGGGAATACAATAGAGAACCTTCACCGCCGCCTCTCGGCCCTTCGGGCCTCGATGGTCACAAGTAACCTAACCCACTCGGCTATATGGCAGGGGGCTCGCTTTGCTCGCCCCCTGCCATACAGCCTTCGTAACCTATATCTACAGTGTCGGGGTGCCGCGAATTTCCGTGCTCGCTTCGCTCGCACCCGTGACTGCTGTCGTTACGAAACAAATCTTCACCGCCGCCTCTCGGCCCTTCGGGCCTCGATGGTCACAACTAACCAAAATATGTCAAATAGATCATATAGGGAATGAAAAATTCGGAATTTCAAACTTTAGGGACATTAATATTAGAACTAAAGAATATTAGGACAAGTATTACGGTAGGATAATCAATATTTAGGATGATCGAACATTAGTACAATTAAATATTAGGAAAATGATGTTCGGAAAATCGACTTTAGGACTATAAACATTAGGAAATACAACAGGCCCCCCTTCTGAAGTATATTTAATTGAATGTTCATTTGCGGAGTTAGTACGCTGTTTATAAACTTGAAGATAAGTTTATAAGACTTATAATTGAATGGTAGTCATTTACAAAATATAAGCCGTGGTAGTCCAGTTGGTAAAACGCTTGCCTCTCACTTTGAGGTCGCAGGTTCGAATCCAAGGCCTAAACCAATTCATATTTGAATCATTCACATGCTCAGCGGTGAAGGAAAACATCGTGACGAAACTCACATTCTCGAGAAATGATTTTCGGAGGTATGAGACCTAGCCTGTATTGGGCTGGTTTTCCCTTCGCGGGTTGGGAGGTTAGACAAGCAGTCGCTTCCATAATAAACCGGATCTATAAAATCTTCAGGTTAGGTAAGCGGATCCTGTGTAATTTACAAAATAAAAGCTCACGACTGTACACTCAATGAGCTTTATGTCTTCTATCATGTAGGTTGTGAGGTAGATTACCAACCTCAGCAACCCTGATGTCAGGGTTATTATTGAGAAGCCAAAGACCTCAGACATGGGTCATGTAAAGACTGCATACTTACATTGGTAAATAGTAACAAAGACCAACAGCTTAACGTGCCAATGAGCTAGTCACAGATACCTCCATCACAAAATGAACAGTGTAGAACGGCCACGCACCACCTGAGCTTTCCATTGGACCCACGTGATAAGTAGTGAGCCGTAACGCCATTTATAATGTTGAAGCCATCTGTAACTATAATGCAACTAATAGGTAAGAAAAGAAAACTTAGAGAGTTCCATATTTAAAATATCGCCTCTGAAATGTCTATTAAATGTCGAGTTATTAAAAAAGTCACTATACCAAATTATTTTACAGCGGAATATTGAGATCGAATTTTATTTATATTTTTATTCAGTTCTAATTAAATCAATTTTAAAGTTATATCTGGTGTAATATTCTCTTTACACAAACGCCTTGAAATAAAAAATAAAGAAACAAAGAAAGTGTGTATAAGTATTAGATAGCCAAGCAAAGTTTAATTGAGTTATTTTATAATTTGATTAAATTTTGCTTGGCTGTCAAACACTACACACGTTCACCGCTTGTTTATGTTTTATTGGTAAGGCGGTAAAAGGCTATCGCTCAACACTAAAGTTGAAAACACCCTTTATCGCCGTCTGTATTGACAGTTCAATTCGCTCGTAAGTGCCGACAATTTCTGTTTTCAGAGCAAAAACTATTAAAAAGCTTATCACATGCCAATGCACAGCAAATTAAAAGTAACAAAATAAAATTCCGATACTCGAACCCGAAGCGAGGGCCGTTCATTTAATTCGGATGTAACGACCTAAAATTTCCTCGAATGGAATTGCAAATGAGATCTGTCTGCCGACAAAAGAATGCTCTCGGATTCTTCCGAGTCTAATACCCGTAAAAGAGCCGTAGTGATGCGATTCCGAAATTCACCCGTTCATTTAAATGAAGCCGCACTAACGACTTGCTACATTTCATTGTCTGAATATAACGTGTACATTTAAGTTCGATGCATATATGGAGGTATCTGAATCGATTCGGAAGCGAGTGTGGCGTTCAAAATTTGTGCAAATAATACCCTTGGCGCGCTTTCATATTAGTTAGAAACCAGAAAACTATAGAGTGTACGTACAGTCACGAGTACTATGTATACGGTTTGAAACCAAGTCGCATTAACTTTATAGACAAATTAAACCGTAAGTCTCATTAAATGTAAAATATTATAGTGCGACAGGATTCTAAAGTGAGTATATGATATAGCTCATGACTGTACAATATTAGCGGACAATACAGACTGCGATATGACTCACCCCCTATCACGTTGGTCTACCAATAAAGTCGGTAAAGTGTGAGTACTTAGTTTATCTCACAAAGGATGTATGTCTGACTACCCCGATTAGGCAATAGTCAAGAGCGTATGTTATGTTATATTCTTATTCTATCATATGGCTCATGTAACGATTACTCAGTTACATCAGTAAGTAGTAACCGGGACAAACGGCTTAACGTGCCTTCTGAACGGAGGATCAGGTGATCAGCCTGTAACGTCCTAACCAAACTAGGGATCAGAAAGTCATATTTGTGCCACGTACCCACCGGGTTTCGAACCCGGGACGTGCGTAACGTGAGCCCAACGCTCAACCACTGGACAACAGGGTCGTGAATGTTATATTCGTACATAATAAAAAAACTGTCAAAATATATATAGCCATCACTTTACATATTGGTGGTATGTCGGTTGTGGTGATTTGATATTGTGACGAAAAACTTTGAAATGTTACGATTAGTAATAACCGCGCAGATTATCATATTCATTTTCATAAAAATAGGAAAATACATGAGTTCCATGAAAATGCTAAATAATCACAAAAGATTGAGGTTTCCCTGACGTGGGTGGCATAATATTTACCTAATGTAAAATACGAAAAGGAAAAACACGCGTTTGACCTTTAAAGGGCAACATCTGCTTGTTTCAAATTAATAATCATTCATAAAAATACGGTGATAATAAGCAGATAATGGTGAACACATTCACGGCAAATCATGACCCAAAATTTAAGTACCTATAGAATAAAATATTCGAATTAAACAATAATTTTGTACCCAGTTTCAACGGATGACTATGACAGTGCTTGCGCAGGCGTGAAATATAATATCTACAGTAAAAAATTCTGCTTACTAGCGAGAGTAATGAAACTTCAACTGGCTTATTACAAATGATACCTCGTTAATTTTTTCAGTTAGTAGAACGCTTGCTTCTTACTTTGAGATCGCAGGTTCGAATCCAGCACGGCCTAAACCAAGCTGGTTTTCCTTCGCAGGTTGGAAGGTCAGACAGGCAGTCGCTTCTGTGAAAAATCGGACCTGTCAAATCTTTAGGTTAAGTAAGCAAACCCTGTGAAAAACGGGATTATGCTAGGGGGATGATGACCTCGTTATTTTTTAAAGTAAAGAGACGAAAAGATTCCTTTGACGATATAAACACCGCCATGTCAGAGGTAGTAGATTGGTAACTGTAAACAATTTTCTACCGAATGGTAATGAAAAAAAAAAGTTTATTTTACGCTGTCTAATGTTAGTAAGCACCTTCTGGGCTCCATCATAGGCCTCGTCAAAGCCTTCGGGCAAGACCGGGGCCAAGAGCAAACCCATCAAAGGTAAAAAAAGTAAGCCGCTCGATTCTATTATTGTAAAAAATAAGGAAATGTATCTCACGGTTCCCGCTGGTTTTTGGAAATTACTTTAGATGCTAAGCTACAATGTAATCCTCATATTGATAAGTTGACCATAAAGCTCAGCTCAGCAGTATTCCCGGACATAAAAATAGTTTAATTACTGATGTAGAAACCGCGCGATTAGTTTATTTTCCCTACTTCCACAGCCTAATCGTACGGTATTTTGTTTTGGGGTCATACTGCAGATGTCGATAGCATTTTTGTTCTGCAAAAGCGAGCTATTCGGGCGATTTACAAATTGTGACCCAAGACGTCACTTTTGCATCACAATATATGTATGAAAACTTAATAATGTAAAAGCACTAGGAAACACTAAGAAAAAACGTTAGGATTGTTTGGAAAAAAATTGTGATTAGCACATTTTTAATAAATTCAAGTTTGGTATATTTCGTCTTCAATTTACATCATAAACAAACAGTTACAGAACAAAAATATGAAACAAAAATAAAATTATTAAATAAAACTAAAACAAATAAACAAAACTCAACATAAAATAAATCATGTACAATTAACACTTAAACAAAACCATAATTAAAAAGCCTACCTCGAATCGTACCTGGTGCAAATGTACCCATAATGCTGGCTGCGTTTCCGCGTTGAACAGCCAGCGATATGCGTTGCACCAAGTACGATTCTGAGCGGGATCCGCTCCAGTATTTCTGAGGCGCCGCCCCAACTCGCTCACAAAGCTCCTGGCTTCAGCGCACCATACCCCACTCACCTCAACCGCGAAGGGAAAATAAAGCTTAACATGTCAGTCGATTGCATAAGATCACTAAATCTTTTAAGAGGCAATGTTACGTTTATACAACAAGATTCCTATTGAAATAAGTACAGCATTTACTTTTGAATAGTTTTAGGACGGTAATTAAACAGAAACTTTTTATAAAAGGTTAATTATAAGGTTAGTGATTATTTAGAAGATATATAATGCATGGGATTAACTGTGTGTGGACTGATATTAGGCAGCTAAATTACTAAATTGCATAAAAAAATATTTTTGTAATGAACGTCTAGGGCCGAGTTTTTTCTTGCAGCTTCTTTTCCCCGGCTACACAGGTTGTAAGAAGCTGTAGTAGTTTAAGGCGGTTGAGACGTTCGTTATGTGTAAAAGATATTTTTTTTTTTTAAATTTTAATTCATGTTCTAATCCATACGACCCATTTTAATAGCGATTTTATCGGACCACCATCTAAATGGGTGTGAATATCTGTAAATTATTCGCCTGACGTTTTTGGGCCTTCTATATTACCAAACTTTCCCCAGCCAAGCGGCGACATTGAACAGTAACCCTCATTTTTGCTTCGTCGCAGTCGGATAAAATAAAAATATGATTGGAAAATATGATTGGCCATCTGATACGACACGATTCATTTATGACAAACATCATAGAAGGAAAAATTGAAGGGAAGAGAGGAAAGGGTAGACCTAGGAGAACATTTATGAAACAAATAAAAGAGAAGGTGCAGGTCGTGTCGTATCAGGAGGTGAAGGATTTGGCGGGAAGAAGAGAGGAATGGCGATTACTCCACCGACAAGAGCGCAGCTCTTAAATAATGAGAGAGCAGTCGGATAAAAAAATACATAAGTATTCGTAATTCGGTATATGGTCCCGCCCGTAATTCCATTTATTTATTTATTTAGGCCTTCTTAGGGGCCTCAATAGTAACCCTAACACCAAGTTTGATAAGGTCCGTCAGTTATTTCTCACTTTTATTACGAAAATGTACATAATTTACTAGCATCATGGCCTCCGTGGTTTAGTGGTTTGAGCGTTGGACTCACGATCCAGAGGTCCCAAAAATCACTTTGTGATCCCTAGTTTGGTTAGGACATTACAAGCTGATCACCTGATTGTCCTAAAGTAAGATGATCCGTGCTTCGGTAGGCATATTAAGCCGTGTTGGTCCCAGCTACTATTATCGATGCAAGTAATTAGTCGTTACATGAGCCATGTCAGGGGCCTTTGGCGGCTCAATAATAACCCTGACACCAGGGTTGATGGGGTTGGTAATCCACCTCACAACCCACACTATAGAAGAAGAAGACTAGCATCATTAAACCAGATCAGGTTTCTGTCTTATTATTAACTTTATGTAAACTCACGCCTATTTTCCGCTGGGGTAAGCAAAGACTAGTGTTAATGACACTAATTTTTTCACTGTGTTTGTTTTAAATTAAACGGATTTGTATTTTTAATTGAATTTTTATTTAAAGAAGCACACTGTTACAATTAAGGTTTGAAGGAAGAGAAAGTGTTGCCATGGATAAAAAATATATGTCTATTTATGTCTTAAACATATCTAGGGGGGGCAACAAATACAATATGCAAGAATATGAATAATGGCCAAGAAGTTTCTTTAATTTTTAAATGTTGAGTTGATTAAGAGACGCACACTACAAGTTACACTGAAAGTAGGAAAATTTTACAGTGGAACCTAAATTTAAAATAATTTCTATTTTTATATATTTTTTAAGTTTTGAAAGTGACCACTTAGTAAAGAAGCTTCTTTGTCAAAGAAAAATTTGCTTGGTAATACTTAATACTTAATTATGAACTAATTTTAGTTAAATACTAAACATTATGTTTAAATGCTAGGCAAATTATAAGGTAAGGTGAACTCAATTTTAACTAAAGAAAAATATTATTACACAAATTAATATCAAAACATGTTATTCTATTGGAAGAATTACAATTTTTGATACAGCTCGAGTGTGTAACTTATGATTAGCTGTTTGAACTTCAACTACTCTAACCCTATTATCATTGCCATAAAACACCTTAGTGATTTTGCCTAAGGGCCAATGGAGAGGTGGGACATTAGAGTTTAACAACAAAACAACATCACCTACCTTAGTATTAGGAAAGTCTTTTCTCCATTTAGTTCTTTGATTGAGAGACGCCAAATAGTCCTTGGACCAGGCCTTCCAAAAATGCTGCCTTATCTGTTCACAATGCCTCCAGAAGCGTAGTCGATTGGAAGGAATATTTGTTAAATCCGGCTGGGGAATAGCTGTCAGTGGACCACCCACTATAAAATGTCCGGGGGTCAGACATGAGAAATCTGAATGATCCTGATAAGTATTAGATAGCAGTGGTCGTGAATTTAAAATGCATTCTATTTCAGCCATAATGGTACTAAATTGTTCATAGGTAAATAGACGAAAAGATGAAATTCGCTTTAAATGAAATTTTAATGATTTGACAGCTGCTTCCCAGAGACCGCCATGATTCGGACTGTATTTTGGAATAAAATGAAATTTAATTTCTTTCTGTAGAGCATAACTACAAACAGCTTCTTGAAACTCTTTAGTACTGTGTAATTTGTATAAGTCCTGAAGCTGATTATTTGCACCTTTATAGGTAGTGGCATTGTCACTATAGACGTCTGATGGAATTCCCCGGCGGGAAATGAATCTCTTGAAAGCTGCTAAAAATGCGTCTGTTGACATGTCCGAAACAACCTCAATGTGAATGGCCTTGGAAGCAAAGCACACAAACAAGACAACATAACCCTTACTAACAATACTATTTCGCTTTGAAGACTGTTTAATTTCAAAAGGCCCACAATAATCTGTGCCTACCTTTTCAAATACTCGTGAAGGATTAACACGATCCTTGGGTAAAGAGCCCATAAGCTGTTTACATGTATCAGCTCTATATCTACAGCATACAACACATTTGTGTATTATGCCTTTGATTTCTCTTACAGCGTTAATAATGTAATATTTTTGTGATAAGTTGCTCAATACCAGCTTTAAACCTCCATGCATTAATGACAAATGCTCTTGTCTAATTATCAGTTTAGTAATGTGACAATGTTTTGGTAAAATTATTGGAAACTTTTTGGAAAAATTAATGTTGGCATTGTGCAGCCTACCACCGACTCTACAAATGCCATCATCATCCAAGAAAGGATGTAGAGACTTCAGAGAAGTTTTTATTTCCTTGTTTTCAGACATACATTTGAACTCTTCGGCAAAGTAGTGCCTTTGCACTCCTTTAATTATGGTTTTTAAAGCTTCTCTGAACTCTCCTACAGTAATTTCTCTGCAACTGACAATTTTGCGTTTGCATTTGTTAATAAACTTCAAGGTGTACGCCATAACTCGTACTGATTTATACAAACTTGAAAATCTCTCAAAGAAAGGATGTATAGTGTTATTATCTAAATTTAGATTACATAAATTGTCACTGGAATTATAAGACTCTATATGGAATGGTTTCTCTATATGAGACAAATAAAATGAGTAATTTTGACAGTCCCTTAAATAGTCAGGCCCATGCTTCCAGAGTGTATTCTCACATATGTCCTTAGGATCTGATCCTCTAGATAAAATATCGGCTGGATTTAATAAACCAGGCGTAAAATGCCAGGAGGCATCTTTGGTAAGTTTTTGGATTTCTTTTATGCGGTTACCTATGTAAGCAGGAACCTTGATAGGTAATGTGTCTAGCCACCCAAGGACAATTTTAGAGTCACAAAATAAATGAATATTTGTTATTTTTAAAAGCGACGACACATGAAAAATCAATTTGGCTAACAGTAGGGAGCCATTGAGCTCTAATTTAGGTATTGTTAATTTTGAATTAATACCATTCAACCTTGACCTGGAGCAAAGCAAGTGACAGTAAACCTTGCCATCAATTTTTGTCTTTATGTAAATACAACAGCCATAACCAGTTGATGAAGCGTCACAAAAACCTAAAAGCTCAACATCACTTGCACCAGAGCTTTGTACATAACGTGGAATAATAATATCCGGCATTTCCGTAAGGCTCTTATAAAATTCATTCCAGCCTTTGTCTAACTCAATAGGCAAAGGTGAATCCCAATCTAGATTGCACTGCCACAGTTGTTGTAAAAACAGCTTGGCTTTCATAGTTACCGGCCCAGCAAATCCCATGGGATCATATAACCTACTCACTGAACTGAGCACAGATCTTTTAGTTGCCTTAGCAGTGGGGGTTATGACCCGACCACTCAACCGGAATACATCTTGTCCTGCATCATACGATATGCCTAATATTTTAGTAATAGACTTGTCCTGATCCAGCTCTTTGTAACCTGAACCTAAGTTTGTCATGTCTTTAAGCAGCTCTGTACTATTAGAAACCCATTTGTGTAAAGAAAAATTGGCATGCTTCATTATCGAAATGAGCTCATCTTTTACTTGAAAGGCTTCTTGAAGAGTGTTTGCACCTGTCTGGATATCATCAACATATGAATTGTTCAAAATTGCTGCACTTGCTAATGGGTACTTTTCTTTATATATGTTGGCTAGCTCCACAAGACACCTTGTGGCCAAGAAAGCGGAACTAGTCAGTCCATATGTAATTGTTTGTAACTGTAAAGTCTGTATAATTCCATTTTCTCGCCACAAGATGTTTTGCAAACATCTATGGTCAGGGTGCACTTCTATCATTCGATACATGTGACGAATATCACATTGTATTGTATATTTAAATATTCGAAATAACAATAGTATATCAAAAAGAGAACGCTGTACAACTGCACCGTTACACATAAGATCGTTTAGGCTTAGACCACCTTTGGTTTTTGCGCTCCCATCAAAAACAACTCTGAGTTTATTTGTAGGTTTATCATTTCGAACTACCCCATGATGAGGAAGGTAAAATAACGGTTCATCTTTTGGATCACAATTTTTTGTAGCAATTATTTTGGCGTGTCCTAGTTCAATGTACTCGTTTATTAAAACCTGCATATAAATCTTTGTAATTAGCATCTTTTAGAAATCGCTTTTCTAAATTGTACAATCTTTGTAATGCGATTGCATATGTATTGGAAGGGTCAATTTCCTGCAATTCAACTTTGAGCGGATATTTGACTTGAAATGTATTATCCTGTAAAGATACAGATTCTTGGAAAACCTTTTCGCTATACTCGTTCTCAGACAGAGACTCATGATATAAATCTGGTACCTTTTCTGCCTCCCAAAATCGATTAGCGCAGTGCTCAAGATCAGGATTAAGAACTGTATGCATAGCTACTGTATTATATGAATTTATACAACCTGCATAAGACACTATGTATCCCAGCTGAGTGTTCAATAATATGGGATCATTGTGACCACCTTCAATTTTGCCATCTAAAATAATTTTGAAGAAAACATCACTGGCAAGCAAAAGTGATATTTCGCCAGGAATATTAAACTCATTATCAGCCAGTGAAACATGCTTTGGAAACTGGAATGAATTTAAATTGATTGGACTTTGTGGAAGCTTTGATGTAATCTTATCAATGACTGAGCAAGTTACATCCAATTTAAAATCCTTCACTAATGACTCTATGCTTAAATCAACAGCCTTGTTTGTATAATTGTTGCAATTGTCACCCAAAGTGCCAATATTTTTCTGTAAATTGATCAATGGTAACCCCAATTGTTTAGCTAAAGCTGTGGTGCAAAATGAAGTTTGGCTACCACAGTCAAGGAGTGCTCTTACAATAAACTTTTTATTGTTGGCTCCCCTGACTAAAATTTTGGCTGTTGGTAATAAGACACCTTCAGTTACAGGCTGGAAAGAATGCAAATTAACTTGTGGATTAGGCTTGTCTGTGTCTGGCTTTGCCTCAGGTCGGTTTTCTGCAGTATGTATTAATGTATTATGTGTGCCTGAATGACACTCAAAGCATTTGAACCTGTATCGACATTTTTGTGAATGATAGGTAACGCAAATTTTGCACAATTTGTTTTTTGTAACAAATTCAGCTCGCTGTTGTGGTGTTAAAGCAATAAAGGCTGGACATTTGAATAATTTATGACCTTGGGCACACATATTACATTGACTAGTTTCAGTAACCTTATCGAAATTTACATAAGATTTTTGTTTGCTAGGTGGTTTTTCATTTGTTGAGGGACTAGCCTCTAGTGACACTGCACGTTTGTCCAGAAAACTTAATAAATCAGTAACAGTTACAACCTGTGTGGCCTGTGTGGCACTCCGCTCCGAATGAAATAACCGCACTGTTAACGGATCGACTTACGCATTAACACACACGAAAGCAACGCGTCCCATTGAGAAACCGGTTGGTCTAAATTTTCTAATGCACTCATATGTTGCCTTACAGTGGCCACAAAGTCACGAAGCTGATGAGCACTTGTACGATGTAGCAATGGTAAGTTGAGTAAACTTGTAACATGGCTATTTATAATAAGAGCAGCATTGTCATACCTCTTTTTTAGCAGATCCAGCGCAGACTTGTAGGACTTACCGGCGATGGGTAAGTTATCAATAATTTGTAATGGCTCTCCCTTCAGGTACTTCTTGAGGAAACAAAGACGTTGTAATACCTTGATCGCTGTCAACTACTGCGTTGAACAGTTCTATAAAAGGCTTGTATGATGATACATCCTTTCCATCGAATGTTGGTATATCTAATGCTGGCAGCTTGACAACGTTTGAAGTATCCCTTGAACGATTCTGGGGTCCGCATAATTTGATGAGGCGTTCGATGGAGGCTAGCAATTGCAAATAGCGCTCTTCTACTGACGCTTCCTCATCAGCAGTCTCCTCAGGCTCGCCTAACAATTGCAACTCGAGAACTATCTCTGTGTATTTCTTGTAGGTTTCTGTTAAGTTTTGCTTACGCACTTCAAGCGTTTCTAATGTATATACCGATGGTTGACCATTGGCTAAAAACTTCTCTAAACGAGTAAAAGATGACTTGCATTGACCCTTTAGGGCATTGTATCTTTTACGTTTTTCTTCAGACATTTCGCAGTAGTCTCGCTCCGAGTCTGTGCTATATTCGGAATCGGATTCACTATAAAACAAAGCGTAAATGTTGGAATTGTTCATGAAAATTTCTAATAAACACGATAGGCGGCTTATTGTTTATTTTTCTTCGAACTGTCAAAGTCAAACTTGACAATAGATGAGTGTGTTTTCGATGCACATCGTTGTAATTTATTAATCGATAATCGAAGGTGGTGGTGTATTCAACACTCGTTTGCACCCCCAACTTGCAGCGCGCAACGAGAACATGCTGCACGCGCTGTCATGTAAAAGAAGAAAAAATGGCGACGATCCAAAGCCGACCACAACTATATTTAATTCACTTTTGCACAAAATATACTCAATCTTCGGGAGAAATAACTGAACGTTTCGGCACCAATGTTAATGACACTAATTTTTTCACTGTGTTTGTTTTAAATTAAACGGATTTGTATTTTTAATTGAATTTTTATTTAAAGAAGCACACTGTTACAATTAAGGTTTGAAGGAAGAGAAAGTGTTGCCATGGATAAAAAATATATGTCTATTTATGTCTTAAACACTAGGAATAAAAAAAATGAAAACTAACTTAGCTACTACTACTTATGAACTTAAATTGTTTAAATGAAAGTGTCAGAGATTAATAGTTTTTAATGGAATGGGAAAAGCCATCCGTAGATATATCAGAAGGTAACTTGCAACCTTCCTTGATACAAAGTTCTAGGATAGATATGGCCAACCGTATGATGACGGGTTCTCAGCCTACTATAGCTTTAACGTCTAATCCATCATAATGGAAAGGAATAAGCAACTGATCGCATTCTATGTGTTTATTAGTTCCCAGTGTAGCCTACTTACAAAAGATCTTGAATTAATAATTACTATTGCCCATAAAGAAGGGATTTCAATCGAGGTTTTTAATACATTTATTTATTGATGGTAAAACGTACGAAATCCCGAACTGAGCTGCTGTGTTCTTTACTGTGGACTTTGCAAAATAACGCGATGAAAGCCTTTAATCCCCTTCCATTAAGCACTTATTGTAGAGGTGATCCCAAAATGATTTTTCGTTTTAAAATGGGGTGGCTCAAAACATTTTCATATTTATTTTAAGTCTTCCAGAATTATGGTACAAAAATATTTTACAGTTAATGAAAATATTTCAATGCGATATTAATCACGCACGTCTTTGTAAAGGTACGCTGCTTATTTTAGAAACATTATTTTAGAATTAGTTTTACTACTAGTTAAAGACAGAAATCCGGGAAAAAATCGTCTTGAAAATATCTTTCAGGTCTCGGTTTGAAGAGAAAGAGAAGTAAGTATATAACCAGGTTTTGGAACCTGGACTGCGCTATAAATCTCAGATAAGTAACCTAATTTGACATAGTAACATCAGACTCACCAGTGGGTCAAGATCGTCGACACAACGACGATGGAGGGATGAGCTAGACGCCTTCCGGAACACCTTGGAGAACCATGCCTAACACAAAGATGGTTGGAAAGAGAAGGGTTGGGCCATAAATTAGGTTACAGAAAAAAAAGAATAAATAAATAATAATATAACATTTCACCATGAATACCTAATTATTATTTCTCTTATAAATAAACTTGTGCATTACCCCGCAGACCGATTTTAATTTTGCCTCCGGTTTCTCATTGAACCATTTTGTGATTGTTGGATTTATTATGGAGATTGTTATTTTATATAACTTGTACATGCAAGGATTAAATCCATATGAAATTGAGGCAGGTGTATTCGATTCCATTCTCCGTGAAATGTGAATTTACTTTTTGACATTTTGACTGGACATTTCAATTGCTTCGTACTTATTTAATTGGACGATGCTGGATATTGACTCACCTTGCAATGTTTCAGAAATCAGATTTTAATTAAGCGGTTCGCCGATTAATTATTAGGTAATCGAAATGAGGTTCCTTAACGTAACACCATGACTTGCGCAGAAGTTATCTCTTAAGCATCTGTGCGGCTACGCTGTGAAACGTTAAATTATTAGGACATCGATTGTAAATGCTATATTTAAACTGTGAAGCAAACCTATTCAATTGTTATTTAATTTGCTTCTATTGATATTCAGAGTTAATGTCAAGTAGAAATTTTCATCACAAAATTCATGATTTTGTTTTTTAATTATTTTCAAATCCATACTTTTGCTATGAAAAAATCCTCTTGATATTAAGTCATAATAAATAGCTGAATCACCCCCTTCAGTATTCGTTACGACGTCACTTACATTACAAATGCGTAAAGGTAGCCATGTAAGCACGTATGGGTGTTAGTGACAACTATAATGTATAATATAGGTCCCACTGCTCAGCACAGGCCTTCCTTCAATCAACCGGAGAGGAATAAAGGTTCAAATAGTAACCATCAATCACGTTTGTCTAACAGAAAGATCGGTGATAGTTCATCTTGCGTTGGAAGTAGGTATCACTGACTACCCCAGTTGGAATAGTAACGACCGTTACTGATAAGCGATTATTTATAATTAACTTAGTGGTTTATTTTCTTTCGAATCATAGTATTACTGTACCTACCAATTCGTAAAATGAAATTTAAATCAATGGCCCATGCAAGATAAAATTCTGCCCACGTGCACAATAAATAACCAACGAACACAACTCACATCCCAGATTAGAAGTCAACTTACAGTCGCTCGAGAACTTAGTAAATCATAATGAATCTGCTATTCCAATTCATCGCTCTAAATTGCGGATAATATGAATAACTAAACAATGATATTGCGCGATGAATGCTAGAATACTGGTAGCTTGTATTATTTTTCTTGTTAATAATCGCACGAACAAAGCTATTGTCCTGCCGTGTAAGAAGTGGGCTGAAACGGAAGAATGCCTTTTGTTTCGGGGTCAGCGAGCGAAAGCCATATCTTTTTTCTTGCTTTTTCTGCTTTTTTTGCAAGATGAGCGATGTTAGCAGCTTTTGCGGTTGAGAGGTTGAGATTTAAATTCAGTTGCAGACAATGCTGTGACTTCAGACCGGGCTGGTACAAACATAAGCAAAATTAATAAGACAGTACTGCTTCAGTATATACATGGTGACTTGATTAAAGTAATTGAATATAATATACAATATTCTTCTATAATAAGAATGGTACCGAGGACTAAAAGCTTATAGTCTAAATTACAAGCTGCCTAGTTTTTCGCAGTAAGATAAATTACATTCATCAAGTTTTTACAGGCCAATTACATTTTTGGTAAATAAGTATATTTAAAATTGCAAATGTAAATAAAGCAACATTTGCAAATTCAAAATATTCTGTAAAAACAATTAAATAATTAACCAAACGTCTGTTTGAAATTTAGAATTTGGATTTCGTTGTGCCTAAGAATCTCAAACAATTTAATACAAAGCAAGTAGCAAGGAATACAACTTTAAATTCTTAATAAGTCCTCAAATAGGAATATAATATAAATATTGAACAGGTAAAATCAAAGGTTTATTGTGACCCGGATAATGTATTTTTATTATTTTTTATTTTTTTTTGACGTGACTTATTGTAGATTTGCCGCAGATGGCATTAACTACTTGGCCGGAATTAACTACTTGGCCGGAACCCGGATAATGTAATTAAACGCGATGTTCAAACAATTATGTACATTTTGGGATCGGCTTGTAATTTTGTAAAGCATACTAACGTACTCTAGTAAAGTTTGATACTTTAATAATTTGTTCGAAGTCTGTTGCTTTCTTGTTAGTTATTGAGACTTAAATAGTCCTTACCAAGTTGGCAATGTATTTTAATCGAACCTATAGACTACGTTCTACCAATTAAAATGATTTCAGAATTCGTACCCAGAACGTTTCCCAGAGGACTATCTAATTATCAATTAAGGGTCAGAGAATATAGTAAGTAAATGAAAAAGGTTCGCATCAAGTTTATAACATAAAATATTTCAAATAAAAGGCCTTTTTACTATTGCAATATTTTTTTATGGAAAAACACTGTACCTCTTACATATTTATAGGGTAGTAATATTGACCAAATCAAATCATACCATTGAAATTCTTAGCAATGTTGACATCTTAATGAGTTTCATGATTTTTTAAAAAGCTGTTATTCCATTTTTTCGTTGCGTTTTTGACTTTTATAAGTCGGAAAATGAGATGAAAAAGGAAGTGAAAAATTAGAAAGATCACAATTAAAAAGGTGAAAAGAAATAGTAGAGAATGGCCGAAGAATAAGTTTTTAATTTGAGTTTAAAAGTAAATAAGTACTTAATACAAACATTTCCTAACCTATTATTATTTATTTCAGATCGATCAGCCTAAACTGGAACCACATCGTAACCTATTACCTGTTATTACCTGTCTGTCTGTGTCTGTGGTGTCCGGAAGTAATAAATGTTTTTCTCTTTATTATCTATTCCCGAGTGATGTTAACAATCAATCAGCAGAACGCAGATTGCTTCTTCTTCTTTTGACGTTGGTTTCTAATTGAGAAACACATTTCCATTCCCGTTGATGGACCAAGTCAGAATTTTGTGTCACTAAAGCCAGATGCATTCAGTAAATCAAGATATCTTAGTATGTATCAGTAGGAACGCACATGAAAGCAGCTATTAGTCATACTTTATTCTTTTCGACGACTGTTCATTGTTACAGTTTATAGCACCCAACAAAATACTTGACTTAACTTTTGCACTTGAGAAAGAAATCAAGGAATTACGAGTAAGTGCCAGTCATTCAATCTCAAGATGTAAATATCAGAAGCAACTCAAAAGGCAAAAAGGTCTCAATGTTGCATCGAAGTTGAAAAGGTAACGTTATTTCTTTTTCTAATTGAGAAAGTTTTTAAGTTCTCTTTTTATTGTCTCGGCCCGTACCCATTGTTCAAATTGAAGTAAATTTTAGCATTTCCCCATCTCGACAATTATAAAAGTTTTAATTGCTCGTACTTTTCTAATTACAAAAAATACAGTCTCATGAGCAGGAAAATATTAAAGGCGTGCTTTAAGGAGATGGAGCTCCTCGCCTTTGTTCGGTTGGCAGCGTCGAGTTTACTATCCATCTCTTTCATTTAAAAACCGTTATAGTAAGTTAGAAAAAGATGCACTTACGTTAGAATCAGCTCGCAATTTATTTTTTTATTATTTTTTGTACCTCTTTAGGTACGCCTTCTTCATGTATTCAAAATGGTAGAGTTAAAATAATGAAAAGCGCTTAATTACAAAACTTTCGAAATATGAAATAACAAAACAAAGAAACCTATCTTCAATATACAAACCTAGTAAAGTGATTATGTTGATGTGTTAATTTAGTAAGTATTATTAATCCGAATCGGTGGGAAAAAACCTGCTCAATGTTTTTGTCGAGCAATTAAGGTGCGTCGCCCACATAACAGTCGAAACGGCCTAAAAACTTGTGAATCGACGCACCTAATACAACATTTTTATAAATTCTTTTGAAATTCTAATCGAGGCACTGACGCGAGTTTTACGTTTTAATAAAGGTTGTTCTATCCCAGTGACACAAGTCAAGGCGATATCGCAATACTCATTTGTTCTTGGTAACCAAAAAATATTACAATGTCGGTTCATAGTTCATGGGAGCACATAAAACCAAGAAGATAAGAGACGAGATATTATCTTTAGAGAACAAAGCTAAGAGATAACTAAAAACTCCACAGCACTAATTAAACCAAATTCATTCACAAAATCTTCTACACAATTTTCATCGCGTAACTATGGAAACTCGACTTTAAGGCATAGGGAAGCGTGAAAAGAAATCTGAAAGTGTCAGCAGTAAAGTTCCTTTTGTCACTTGGCGTTTGTGAAGATCTTTCATTTGCAGCTACAAAGTTCCAAGCCTTTTAGTGATGCAACTTTGTGATTTTTGCACCAATGTTTTGTGGGTAGGTTGGAATTTTATCTGCATGCCAATTAACAGTGCTGGCATATAGCCAAACCCACCTGAAAGTAAGTTAGGGCGTTTGTGAAATACGATTGTGTCAAAACCTTGGGTTTAGTTTAATTTAGTGTTTTTGGAGACATCCGAACAGTGTTCATCTGTGAAGAATTTTATTAAAACTTATTTGGAACGATATTTATTGACCTAAGAGTCGTATAATAGAGCTCACAAACAAACAAGAAATCAATAAACTAAATCAAAAAATCGTGAAGGGAAAAATACGAAATAATTACTTATGTTAAAAGCCTTTTGAAAAAAATGTTGTAAAATGGACTTTTTTTGGACAAATTTATGTGACTAAACACTTGGGAGATTTCATAGGTTTCTGAATTTATTATTCCTTGTATTTTATCAAAGAAAAATATTAGTAATACTTACGAGGTTTCCGTTACAATACAACTTTATTGTTCATCAAAACGGCAAATCAAAGTTTTCAACAGGATCCACTAAAACAGTAAAAGATCCAATATCACCGTTCCATGTACTTCAAGTACACTAAGAAACAAATTTCAATACTGCAACTGTAAAATACTGAGACATTCAATATATTGAATCTAGAGAGATCGGATTCCGATCTCGATAGCATCTTACATAGATTTACAAAGAAATTAGAATCACTACGTGGGGTATATTGATATTCACACTGCAGTTCACAAAAGATGCGTTTGAACTTGCCATTTAGAACACGTACGGCTGTGAGAACCCAGAGTCCATTTTCACAAATATTGGACTGCATTACTCTTGGGGTTTTGAAATTGCAGCATGAAAAGAAAATGTAGGGGAATAATCTTTATTAAAAAACTAGGAAGTTGCTAGCTTCGGATTCGTCTTTGAGATATGACGGGACTTTGAATCCGGATTAATCTAAAAAGACTAACGGCCTCTATTGTCCAGTGGTTGAGCGTCGGGCTCACAATCCGGGGGCTTCGGGATCGAGTCCCCGGGGACATATCACAAAAATCACTTTGAGAGCCCAGGTTTGGTGAGGACATAGCAAGCTGATCACCTGATTGTTCGAAAGTAAGGGGATCCGTGGGCAGGCACGTTAAGTCGTTGGGCCCGGTTACTACTTTCTGATGTAAGTGCGTAGACGTTACATGTGTCATGTCACGCGCCTTTGGCGGCTCAATAAAAATCCTGACACCAGGGTTGATGAGGTTGGTAATCCACTTCATAACCTACACGATACAAGAAGAATCTACGAAAAGGCAAGAAGAATACAATTTACATTTTAACTATTAAACAATTAGAATCTAGCTTTGTTCCGCACCTCAAAAAGAATTCGAGTATAACGGTTACCGAAAACCAATTTAAAGATTCTTACGAAATTACATTATGAAAGGAGCCAGAAACAAAAGGCATTTAGGGATCGCTCTCGGAAAATTGAATATTCTATGTTACAAAAATATCACAATAAAAATAGGCACTGAAAATAAAACTTTCACTAAAAAGACTTATGCATCAATAAATACGATACGATCATAATTCATAATCAGCGAAATATTAAGTTAACGATCTACGACAATTGACCATTTGTTATCAAACTATCTACGAGCTCATTCAAATTGTTTTCAACATAACAACGCGTCATATCTCGTAATATAAAATATAACATCCGCCTGTTAATCCATTACAATTAATTTCCTCCTTTAGAGTATTGAATTAAATCAAAGCTACGCCAATAAGAACGGCTCTCTCAATTTAATCAAATATAATAGTACCTAACGTAACAGATTGATGTCTCTAACTTGCGAAGAGTGGAAACAGGGAGCTGAGAATAAGAGAGGACAATAATAATTTTAATCAAAAACAATGAGATTGCGCGCGACGCAAATTGGTCTTCTTTTACCATTAACATGATGATGAAACGCCGTGACGCTTGCTCGGGGTAGGTGTTTAGGGCTGGCTGTTACACCGATACGTAATTTTGCTTCGAATTTTCATGGAATATCATTTTTGTACTTTTTGACCAGTGAAAGTAAAAGGAAGGCTTCACGAGCATCACAGGTATCCATCACAGCTTTTTAGAAATGTTTGAGTTAAAATTATGAGTAATGCTAAATAACTTTTGCCTCAGGCGTTTAATATATATCGGAACTGGAGTATGGGAAATGTAAAAATAATGTTATTGCAGATAAAACAACGGCATTCGGTAATACATTTACTAGTTATTATACTTCTACCATTGTCATCGTTGTGTATAAGGTTATGCAGCAGTGAAATGACACGAGCTGGTTGATGATGTTGCCACTATTACATTCCCTATTAATAACAAACAAAAAAGCTCAAAACTGATATTGCAATATTCGCCTTATAAACTGAAAAAAATAAGATAAAAGCATATTTTTTCACGTAAACTGTTTGCGAACTCATGCATGCATGGCAATAAGGAAAAAACTGTACAGTGTAAATTTTATGTTAAGAAGAAAACGTACTAAGCGGGGGTTTATCATAATTCTCCTTTTATTAGACCTGACTTAAAATCGTGTACTTACTTTTAAATGAATGGTACTGGTTCTCTCCTTTTTTTACGTAGTAGAAAATGTGAAGTAGAGCGGTAAAACACAGCTAATGGTTCTTTTGCTCGTAATATTTTGAATTGTTTAAAAGTTATGTTTTTCGAGATAGCAATTCTATGAAAAATACTGCAATATGCGAAGTATGACTTTTATAAAGATGAAGTGTTCATTATTCGGAAGCGAAAACGTTTTTATAAACAAGAGACGGTAGGTAGCTCATTCATAAGAGGGAGTGTGTGCGTATACATTGAATAGGAGATTTTATATGAAACTTCGATCGATACTTTCTGTCAAATTGATAAAGTCTCAAAATTGGAGGACATCCAATTTAATGTGCATGATGAAATAGAATAATTATATTTTTCATCATTTTACTCTATTTTTTGTTATAAATCACATCCATAAACCCCAAAAGGGTTTGTCCTGATGAACATTCCGCATTAAAATTACTAAAATTTAACTCTCTTAATTCTCTGCAATACTCAATTGATTCAAAGGTGTTTTGTGTAATCCTTAAAATATTTTAAGGTATTTTCATGTTTTACTGCCATAGAGCAATACAGGGCTCCGCGAGCCGGATTTACCACCAAATACTGTTATAAGTATATTAACGTTTAAACACGTAGAAATAAGGAAGTTATCGGAAAGTAATAAAAAAAAACAAGCCAAGTAGATAATATTCATTCTTTCGTATTTCAAAAATAACCTATCGCTAATAGCAAAAGTGTCATAATAAATAACAAGTTGACAAGCCTGTTATTCAAAATCTTGCTCAACGAAGACTAAAATCGCTTGCATGACTTCACACTCCAAACTTTGTAGCGCAATTTTATATTTTACCTTTAGTTTCTTTTCCACTCGTCTTTACGCTTTGAACCTAAAGTCCTTTTTGCCTTTGCTTGAGCAGAATTGTAGCACATGCCTAGGGACCACAGCTAGGGACAAAACGAGATGCATTTCAAAAATAGAACGTCATCATCAGTCACAGACCTTTCAAGAGTTGTGTACTTCAAACGTCTGAAGTGCAACTGCCGACACCGTAATAAACCGTCCTCTTCATACTAGAAGGATTAGAATCAAATGAAAGTAGACACTGTTTCATTGAAAAAGATGAATTATTACGATTCTTCATTTCGAACTATAAACAACACCGTTATGAATCGAATCGTCTTTTTATGAATTTATTTTAATGAAAACCTCCGTATGATGACGTTCGCAATATTCCATTTATGTATAATAATTGTGTTACTATAATTAACCTCCTTGCAATATTCTCATTGGGAACCTCTTATACTCTATTTTGAATTATTTTCCTAGCAATCACGTAATCTTGATGTGCCTACATACTATTTATTACTAAATTTCTAATTGTACTGAATCAGCTAAAGCTCTGATAATTGATATTGAGTCATCAAATTTCTAAGAAGCAATTAAACACACGAGCATTTCTTAACTAAAAAAATATAATGATCATTTCAAATGTAATGCTTCCTATTTTGATAATTTACTCCGGGTATATACGAACAAAAGATTTCACCAAAATCCAAAACAATCTAACCTCGCATATTACATGAACGGAAGTCGTAAACATGATATCCCACTTATTCCACGATTGAACGAGTGACGGGTCGAAAGTTGCAAAGAACGGTCTCATTGAAACTCCGTCGCAATTTTCAGCCTTTTTTCATTTAAGCCTTTTGTAAGAAACTTATTGACCTTTTTCGGATTTGAAAAGGCGTTGGGAGTAATTTTGTATCGCGATGTCTTGAATAAAGTAGGGTTTGATGGGAAGGCGACGTTGCCACGCTACTTCTTGACCCTCCAAGTCCTTCCCCGATATTGAAACTTTTTTCTCACTCAAGTGTTAAATCATCAAACTTGAAGTTTATTGGATCAGTAAGGATCTTAAGCACCGTAATTTGAATTTACGGCACTATTTGAAAAGTTTTAATCGTTTCGATGAAAATTAAGATTCATACCTGTGGAAACTTAAACTTGGAACTTGGAAGATTAATTGATAAAATACTATGTCTAGCAATAGTTGCCTTCGATATTCTGGATATGGTACTAGCTAGCCAAATTGATTCAAAATACAAAAAAAAAAGATATAACTGATCAGGAATATAGTGCTAATGAGGTTTATGGAATCACACCAAATATTTTTTACAAGTAAGTACTTATATTGTCATGAATAAATAATTCGAAAGTACTGTTTGCAACGCATTTTCCTTTGTAGCAAGTCCCTGACTATATTTATAAGCCAAAGGAAAGAGGTAAGATTTACAGATTTATCCCCTGCCGTGTCGGAATTCAACACTCTTGGCAATAGAAGTAATTCTTTTACATTGGCTATTGAGTTTGATGCTCAGTGTCCAAGAATTCGTTCAATTCAATTTTAAATTCTTTTCCGAGCTCATCGAAAGGATCCACGTTCTAGAAATATGGTCCCATTTCAATAACGTCAGGAATTCGCAGTACAGTAGTACGACACAGTTTTCCGCTTATTTCCATTAACGTTCCTAGGGTTACGATCTGCATTCAATTTATTTTGCTGCGTACAGCTGTTTCGCATTCGCATTTATCCACCGTTCCGCGCCGGCCCCCCATTTCGCGTTTGCCCACGACTCTCTGCACGCTATTTGAAAATCGCGACCGCGTGATTTCAATGTAAACTATTGAGCTAGTAATGGAATGTTTTTGTTTCGATAACGTTCGTCAGCAATTTAATTTATTATAGTCCGCAGCATCGGGATTGGCGGATTTCGCAAATGCAACCCAGTGGTGAGATTTATATTCGTGTAATTAATATTCGTGTTTATAAAAAACCCGGTGCGCACAGTAAACTTTGTTTTTATAGTTTATTCGCAATCGAAACAATACTGATCTTTTTTAGATTACCTTTAACATAGTGTCTGTAGATCTTTCATTTAATTAAACTGAATGGTTTGTTAAGTTTAGTAACAAAATGTCTCGTGCTGAATATTGCTTGTGTGTTTTCGCAGCTATAAACAATTTCATGTGCAAGAAATTAACAGTCTTTGTAATAAAGAGCTATTTAATATAAATTCAAGAAACAAAAAGGCTGTAAGTAAAATGAAATGTACAAGTAAAAGCACCATGCTCGTTTTTATTCATTTTTCCGTGTTGACGCACCGCAATGTTTTAAGAAATAAATTTATGAAAAGGGCCGACGTGACGTGAATGTGACCACCCATCCGCGTCACACAAAAATTAAAAAGAATATGTATTTCAACAACAATATATGTATATTTGAAGGCAGTTTGTGTTACCGTTACTAATATTTAAAAAGAAAATTTAAAGCTTGTTTTGTGAAGATGGGCCTTCCGCATAATCTATTAACCCCGACTTGTTACATAAAAAAAATAAGATTCTTGACAAAATTGGATGTTGTACAGGAAACAATTTCAAAAGGTTTCGAGTCTAAATTACTAGGTCTATTTATTTTTCTACGGCGATGGAATTAGATACGTAATCCTTTCGTGGACGAAAGTTTAAATGGCCTCTTAATGCGATTGGATTGGGGCAAGTATTCCGGTAATGTTAAACGGAATCTGCACAATCTGATTGCTCCAATAAGTTCCGGACAGTTTCCTTTCATGCTTTAATACTTTGAAATTCCGAACGATCCTTGCTTTGTTCCGAGATTTTCACGAGAAACTTTTTAAGATTTCTCATGATTATACTTGAAGTTTGTGTGGGGCGCGGTTTAAATTTAATACCCAAGTTACGCTGCTTTTCGTGTCAGTGGCATGCGAAGAGAAATATGGTTTACTGTGAGTGTTTTATTTTATGGACGCTCGTGTATGATTACGTATGATTATTGTATGATTTTTCCGTCTGCTCGTTTGTCCCTTTATTATATTAAAACATACAAAGAAACCGATACGAGGAACTTATAGGAACTACCGCCAGTAAATATGAAACGGCAGGCGAAAAAGTTCACCGAAATGGTTCCCTGGGCCACCCATATTTGTCACTTTCAAAGCGGAAAATTTTATAACTCCCCAAAACCGAGGGTAGGCGGTCAAGAAATTCCTGCTGTCTGTCTCCTGAGGAGCCCTAACGAATAGCGGCACATAAATCGTGGGTCCATTCTTGCAGGGCATTTGTCCAGCTGACTGTTGGAATTGTCTGCCCTCTCACAGTTTGTCAGCGGTTATATTACTGTATACAACTGGGTGTGTACAGGACGATCTAAGAAGTTAGTCAGATGTATGAATTATTTTAGATGCTTTCAAGGGAAACTGGAATTCCTGGAATTAAATACCTAATACTTCTTTAACAATTTAATTAGTACTTCATTAACTATCTATTTGTAACTTCATCTTTTAATTAATTATGTAGGACACTATGTAATTTTGAGAACAAGTACCTTAACAAATTAATTTTATTTTTTGCGCATTAATTACTCGTCTAACGCAATAACATTATTGCTTGCGAAATCATTGTTAATTTCATCATTGTTTGCTTTATTTGAAGAATTCAAACAATAAGTCAGCATTAAGTCTCTGTTAATACGTTTTTCTGCATATTTTTGTATTGTTACTGTGGTGTAATTTAATTACATATTATTTTTTCTTTCTTTCTTTATTAGTACCAACAAACAATGAACAGTTTCAAGTACATTGACATCAGTAAATACTCGGAACACCCTGTACGCTTGTCCAACGTACACAGCCCGGTAGTTTATGGGTGGTAGTTAGTCGCCACTAATTTTGTTGCAACTGAGAAGTCAAGACCTGCCTTAGAACTGCAGCGAGTAGAATAAAAAGCAATGAATAGTTACCTGGTTTTTACTTTACAACTGAAACTCTGTTCTGAACTGGAAGATGACGGAGCGTTTTAAATTATTTCGCTTGAGTAGCTTGTGACCATTCAGGTATGCTTTACGAGCTTTCTGACAGCCTATATGCTGTGTTCCTGATAAATGTCTGATAGCAGCTTCGTTGAGTTTTAAATTTGCTGTCGGCCAGTCTTGTGTACCTACCCAAATACATTATGCAATAATGTTTTCAGCGAACATTAATTCTTATGCGTGGTTGTGCAAAACAAAACAACAAAATAAAATAAAGGAAAAAACTTGGCTACGAGGCGTCGAACACATCTTTGATAAGGGTGGTAGTTTCAGACTGTTTAATATTGGTGATGGTAACTCACCATTATTACCATCACCACATTTAATAGTCTAGAGCTACAACTGCGTCACCATTCGCAGTTCTTAATGTACTTACTGACTATAGTGTACAAGGTTGTATAATACTAACTAACTAATAAGTACGATAGGTCTTCCACGACCTATGAAAATTGTAACGATCTCATTAAAAGTTTCGAGTTTACGTACAAGTTATCAATAGCAATTGTCGCATAGTTATTAGTTAAACTTGAAAGATAGTGACCCAAATTCTATTTACAAACCAATTTATTAAGAATATGGAATCGATGTTATTAATGTGACGGTTTAACAATGTCACATCACATAAACTCCGCAACCAAGTTCTCGAATGTCATCATAACATCCTTCTTTCTCTTTCTATCCTAGCGGCATCCTTTTCTGACGCATAGCAGCGTCCTTGTCTTTCTTTACTGGAATGGTCATGGAGGTTCCACCCGAGATCATTCGAGAAAGTGACGGTGACGAACTTAAACCGCGTAGCTCTGTGTAAGTGCTGTACCGTGTGCGTAGAGCATAAATTCGTTTTCCCTTGGACTTAGTGTGTTTCCTTTCAATCCCGAAACCATCTTCCGTAAGATTAATTATGTCAACCATAGACAAGATAGTTACTCATTACAAACAAAATAGACTAGTCATAGAAAATAATAACATGAAATAAAGATTTTTTCATAAAACATAAATTCAATACATATTTTCAACAAACAACTTTAAAATAACAATTGAATAAAAAAATAATAATTACTTACTAAAAATTACAAGAACAGGCTCAGGACTTTTTCCTAGAACAATAGAGACTGTTTTCCGTTGCAGCAATGGAATGTTTGCAACACAAAATAATAATTTCCTTCATAATAAATACAGAACGTAAGCCAGTAAACAAACACAACACAATTACGACAAAAATAAATCTGTGTATAGGATCTTACATTTTGTTTCTAACAAAACACAGCGTTTGGACGCCGCGCGCGTCCTACTAAACGCTCGCCACTAGTTTATTGGCCAACGTGAGCAGAATCCAGGCCTTGCACAAAATTTCTGTCGGCAATTAACGAGGCTTGCTCCCTGTAAAGTCAAATGTTAATGTAATTAGAGTGAAACCGGGAATTGTGTAGTCGTTACTTGGTTTTGTTTTGTAAACTTCAGCAGTTTACAATAGCGTGTTCGCTGTCTGATTATTGTTGTGAGGTTGTTTTCAAATGGCATTACATTTTAAGCTCCGCAATAATTGTGGGGATGATGAATGAATAAAACATCTTGACCTGCCTTAACCTATTGTAAAGGTCAGTTGTATATTTTGATAATTAAATTAGATGACTAATCGACTTTTGTAGTACTGATTGTAATAATACTACTGCTCTTAGTTGGGGAGGTGCTCGATATAATCAAACTTCAGCAATTATCTTGAATAATCTTATATTTTGTAAATCAATGTTAACTGTCCAGCTATTCGTTCCAGCATGCCGCAACCGACCAAAATACTCGCCCCCGACTTTTTCAAAAAGGCGGGAAAAACGTTCCTCTTCGAAAAGAAGAAATCAAAAATCAAAACAAAAGAAATTAACTGCCAGTGTCAAAATACCAATAATAAAGTCGTGACACAAATTCACGACTTTATTCCGGCTGTTATTAATTATATAATCTAATAATCATAAAATAAACATACCGACCCTAACATGATAATATATTTTCAAAATTTGTTTTGAGGTTGGGAGCTGTAATAATAATATTGGTTTTGTTCCTATATTTATGGTAACTATTATTTATCGAAAATCCGTGAGAGTCTAGTTAAACTTACATCGTAGTATCACGGGTTCGAATCTCGGCTCGGGCTTCAAACTACTAAACTCAACTTTATTTTGCATGAATTTATTTTTAGATGTTAGGTCATGTGGATTCCAGATTCACGTGGATTTATGCCTGGATAACGCGCTCGGCCTGCGATTGTTGAAGTTAAACAACTTTCGCACAGGCCGGTCATAGGACGGGTGACCACAAAAAAAAAGTTTTCATCTCGAGCTCCTCCGTGCTTCGGAAGGCACGTTAAGCCGTTGGTCCCGGCTGCGTTAGCAGTCGTTAATAACCATCAATCCGCACTGGGCCCGCGTGATGGTTTAAGGCCCGATCTCCCTATCCATCCATAGGGAAGGCCCGTGCCTCAGCAGTGGGGACGTTAATGGGCTGGTGATGATGATTATGAATGGCAACAGGTTCGCCCCCTATAACAAAGGGCTCAAATATGGTGAGCAGTGTATATACTATACACCCCTGCCTACCCGTTCGGGGATACAGGCGTAATGCTAGGTTATGATTATGATTCCAAACTTTAAACCAAGTACAAAACGTAGCCGAAATCATCTCTGTCTAAATACAAAACCTCATACATCACTTGATGTTAAGCAATGCAAAACATATGACGTAATCCCAAACCATATTCAGTCCAAACCCTCAATCTACTGGACACAATCGGTGGCTTCTGCCAACAGTGTACTGACATTCGCACTGTGTGTCTGCTGATATGTCAGCGCATGTCAGGTGACAATATTGTGTCAGACCAATTTGATTTACCGTTCAGCAAGGCATTATCTAGCTGCTGTTGTCGACTAGATTGGCGATTTCCTAAAACCAAGGTTTGGTGACGTTTCGTATCTATCGCGTTGTGATAATGTCCTCGACGTTCTGAGTCGAAGTTTGCGCTCACCTGGGCCAGTAATATATGGCTCAGTCATGTAATATTGAGGAGCTCGGTGGCACAGCGGTAAACGCGCTCAGTCTGCGATTGTTGAAGTTAAGCAACTTTCGCAAAGGCCGATCATAGGATGGGTGACCACAAAAAAAAATCTCGAGCTTCTCCGTGCTTCTGAAGGCACGTTAAGCCGTTGGTCCCGGCTGCTTTAGCAGTCGTTAATAACCATCAATCCGCACTGGGCCCGCGTGATGGTTTAAGGCCCGATCTCCCCATCCATAGGGAAGGCCCGTGCCCCAGCGGTGGGGACGTTAATGGGCTGATGATGATGTAATATTAATTTTCTCATCTGAGAGTAGGCGCCGTGGCAGCCTAGTTTGAGGGCGTTATCGAAAATGCGCTTACGTAATTTTTACTGTAAGGTGACAATAACCGTTTTATAAATATTGCACTTTGAAGACAATGATACACTGGTAGTAGAGCCACATCAACTAAACGAGAATACCGTTAAATTATAATTATGAATAACGGTGTTATAACCTAGCCAAAGTCCATCAATTCGATACCAAACACCCACTACTGCCCTATTACAAGCAACTAACAGGAACCATTTACACACAATCCAAACTACAGCATTTAGGTAACGCAGGTATCAAATTCACAACACTGGACTAATGGATTGGAATACTTAAGTCAAAGAACGTCACATAAGCTCACGACTTTTTCCCAATTGGGGTAGTACCTCTGTGTACCTCTGTACGGTCACGAGCATTAATATGTATGCACTTTGGTACCATGTCACATTAACTTTATTGACAAATTGAACTGTAAGTCGCACTTAATCTCAAATATGTTAGTGCGACAGAGTCCTAAAGAGGGTACATTATATTGATCATGACTGTACGTACACCCATCTCAAGATGAAAATGAAAGGAGCATGAGCGTAACTGTATGAGCACCCCCTTTCCAATATATAATTTACTGTATTCCATGGGGTTCAGAAAAAAGAAATAAAAAAAGGTTCGTCGAAAATCGAAATTGGTTGAAATAATACCCAAAATCGTACTGAAAACCCCGAATTCCGGCTTAACGCCGCGTATTTCGAGAAAGTCGCCATAGAACAAAAATATCAACTCCCTAAGACGCTTCGAATGAGATATAGAAAGAAAGAAAGAAAGAAAGTATTTATTATTAGAGGATATGTCTGGAATCTCTTTATGGAGGGGGACGTTTTGACTCATCGCCCTTTAAATACACTTCACCGAGTCTGTTAAACCAACGTGATAGGTGGTGAGCCGTTTCGCCGTCTAATGACGGTCGAGCAAACTGTGTTAGTAAACATTGCATTTCAAAATACTTAAAAGTTGTCTTTTTTTTCTTCTTTTTGTTCAAATTAAATTATCAACAATAGTAATAGTACTTAGAATCTAATGAAATTAACTAATCTTAATAATTACCCAGTCACATCAATTTAACACACGCTCGAACCATTCTCTCCTTTCCGACATCCCACCTTGCCACATTCAACTTTCCATAGAAACTGCTAACTAATCTACATTATCTTATTACAGCATAGCAAGTTTGTTATAACTTAAATTAACTATCCAATTACAAGTATAACTCCTGTGAATAGAGCTTGTTTTAGGTACGTTGTCAGATGTGAGTGATGGAGTACAGATGATAAAATACCTAAGAACGCTTGCGTGTCCACTGGATATTGATGTTCTACATCTGGTACCTAGGTCAAACACGCAAATCTGGGTCTGGGTGACTAAGTATGGTTTCTTTTAATTAATTAGATACACCGAAAAAGAGAAACAATGTAGCTACTTACGTAACATAACCAAAAACATCAAAATTCAATTTCAAAAATTTATCTTTATTCAATAGGTAACACAGCTACACTGTGAATAGTAATTTTTTACATAATGAACGTCTCATCCGCCTAAAACTACTCCAGCTTCTCACAATCTGTATAGCCGGGGAAAAGAAGCTACAAGAAGCCTGATGCAAGAGTACCCATAAGGCCATACATACCTATTTACAAAAACTATGTTACATCTGCTGTGTGAGACTTATTCCTTTAAATACTTACCCATAATTGTATAAGTTGTGTTGTACATAACACTGTGATGTTAAATAATGGTGCTAATTCCTGTAAACACCATCTAATTTTATTTTAAGTTATATCTGTAATTTTCTTATCCGCCGCAAAGGAAAGGGACGGGTAATCGACAAGTATAAAACTTTTGGAAAACACGTCAATTTTAAGCACAAATCTAAAACAACCGTCTAAAAATTTTACATTGGCCCATAACCCGCCAGAATTATGTTGACAGCACACGTCAAATAGTTTGTATACCAGCGAGATACCTTTTTGATTCGCCCGGGTAATTCATTCATTTACTCATTCTTCCTAAAATTAAGAGTTATCAATCATCCGTCCCTTTCCTTTTCGGCGAATAAGAAAATGACAGGTATAACTTAAAGTAAAATTAGGAGTTATCTGCAGGAATCGGGGCCATTATGTAAGTAAAAATGTTTACTTTTTACGATGTGGATGATGATATTTATATTTATATTTAACTAATAAAAATAAATATATAAACCCTATATAATATATGCATCAAAATCAAACGACTTTGCAACAAAACACCTGAAATATTCCAACACATTTGACCAGAAATAATAATAACAGAAGTTAATGGTAACAAATGTATAAATACCTAAATACATAAATTTGAATGAGTATTTACGTTACGTTTTCTGTACCACTGAATCACAATGCATCTTTACCGAAGCAAAAAACAAGAAATAATGAATGCAATATGTATTGTACATATTTGCATATATCAATTTATTTTTCTGTGATATTAGTGTGAGACCACACGGGTGAGACTACGACAACACAACGTATCACGCAGCGCATTGTGATTTATATTGTACAGAACGATGTTGCTACAAAGTTGTTAATGCGATTGAGGCAAATCTACAATATGCCAGAGGAGTGAAAAGGGCCACAACGAAGCAATTAATCTAAAAAGCAATATTGCAATTTGATTTGCCCATATAGCACAAAAGTAAGTGCAACTCAGAATAATGAGCTAAATCATCCCTTTCAGTATTATATTACGATGTCACTTACACCCCATACAAGTACATACAGGTAGCCATATAAGTAGGTATGGATGTTAGTAACGAATACTGAAGGGATGGTTCAGACCCTTATTCTGAGTTGATATGAAGTGGAATTTCCTGTCGGAAAATTCATGAAATTTTTTGTGTTTGTTTTTAATTATTTAATAAAAAAAAAATCATTTATTTAGGTAGGTACCCATATTGTAAGATACAATTAATTATGTCACTTTAAAATTAAAGTTATTACAATAAAAAATTTTAAAATAATAATGAAATAAAGTTCAACGAAATGAAATAATTTTCAGTTTCACTTCCGCTCGATGCCGATTCCGCTTGATGTTAACTCAGAATCATAGTCTGAATCATCCCTCAAAGTTTTCGTTACGATGCCACTAACATCGTGGCAGTTATGTCGGCCACAACACGTCGTAAAGCCTCTCTCTTATCCATGTATGTCTCTATAGGGACGACATTTCTGCATGCCAGGTTTTATTTATACTTTTCATTTCGGTCGTTAGACACCGTCCAAGTTAATTGTGTGCGAGGTAACATCCCCGTACAGTTCCATAGACGTCATTAGTGTGCGCGAGAGAGGAATATTTGGGCTGTAATGCTAATTGCTAAGCAGAAGCCGTAGTAGCCTAGTTGGTAGAACGCTTGCCTCTCACTTTGAGGTCGCAGATTTGAATCCAGCACAGGCCTAAATCAATGATTGTCGAATTTGTTTTCGAATTCAAGTTTGGATCATAAATGATTATCATGCGCTCAGCGGTGCAGGAAATGAGGAAATCGTGAGGAAACCCACACTCTCAAGAAATGCATTTTCGGAGGTATGTGAACTAACCTGGGCTTGTTTTCCCTTCGCGGGTTGAAAGATCAAACAGGCAGTCGCTTCCGTTAAAACCGGACCTGTCATTTTTTTAGGTTAGATAACTGGACCCTGTGAAAACGGAATGAATGTTAATTGCTAAACATCTGGGTCTCTCCCCCTTCTCCCTTGCTCTTTCACTAAATTAATGCTTATTGAAAATCATTTATTTATAAAGGCCCTTTACATTACAAATCAGGAGTAACTGTGGTCCTGTGAAGCGCCGGTTCGAACTCCGATACTGGACTTGCACAAATGAGTTATAATTTATCTAAAGCGTGGTTTTCACTAACTAATACATAGAATACTGAGGCGAATGATTCACTGATTCACCTTGATACTTGGTCCGATATCCTTTAATAGAAATCGGTCGTGGATTCGTGAATTCACCCAGCAACAACATAATGAGAGATGGGGTCATCTAGCCACCTGCAGACAGTCGAAAGGCTTTCAGTTCCACAACACAGTTTCACAATTCCCGCTTACGTAACTTAAAGATTTCGTATTTTTACAGAAGTAACTGCCTTTCTGACATCTATAAAGTGTACACATAATATTTAATAATGCTCGTTGTGTATTCATCCAAATTTGCTAAACATGATAAATCTTCATAATGAAATACTGCAATAAAATACGGTACCTACAATATTCTGCAGTATTTTATAGCGGAGGACTGAATAAAATAATACTTACATTGAAACAAGAAACAGTTTTGTATTTTATCTTCTTCGCATTGTACAATATAGTTCATAAAAATTGATGAGACGTTTTGAAATAGACTTTAAAAGAAATTGAACTAAAGCATTTTTCTGATAAAATCTATGAACCTGAACGGAATGGTTACTTATCTACATAGTATATTGGCTTGACTAGATTTATATACTAGACTGTCATGTTTTATTTTTAGGATGCGTTTCGTAGGTATGTAACCTAACCTGTATTGTGCTTGTTTTCCCTTCACGGAGGTCAGACGGACAGTCGCTTTTGTAAAAACAGGACCTGTCAAATCTTGAGGTTTGATAAGCGGAACCTGACACGGAACACACACACACACACACACACGGACACGGGATAACGCTAGGGAAATGATGATTAGATGTTTTGAAATAAATAAACGCATACAACTCATGTTCATAATCCCTTTCGGCGAGGTGACAATTTACTAAAACACGACAGTCATTCATACACGTCACATGAACAATAATAAATCATTATCATAACATATAATGGGTGATGACAGATGATTAGGCTATCGCCCATCACATAATAATAATGGTCCACCATACCATTATTCAACTTTAACGAATAAATAATTATACATCAATCAAGAAATCTACCCAACCAGATACCCTGCTAAAAACTATTTCGGTTCCCGCCAAAAAATAAATCTACCGTCAATTTAAAAAAATAAATTATCTAGTGACGCATTAGTCAGTGACGCGTCACCGTCCTGCCCGTGTCTTGGCAATTTGTTTAAAAATGTTCTAAATATCTAAATAACCTAATAATCTCGTTTAAAACCCATCAAAAAGTGCATCAAGAGAAAGTACCTCAGAGTCAGAGGAAGAAACTTTGTGAGTACATAATCTATACTTTGTCTCTTTTTTTATGTAGGCGATTGCAGTTTAAAATTTTATTAATCTTGACTTTGTTGACCCTGTGAAAATCGTTTTTTTTTTTAAATATAATAGATTCGCATTTGACCACAATCTCACCTGATGGTAAGTGACTATGTGGTCAAAGGTGGATCACGCTTACCTAGCAAATGCCTATTCTCTCTAGCCTTGAAGACTCCAAGATTATTACGAGTCGGTAAAACAGACAACGCTAAAGGATAACGCTGAAACAACGATAGTTATAATCTCACAAACACCGGGATTGATAACATAACATATCATAACCTTACGACTATATCCCAATTGGGGTAGTCAGAGATACTAAATTATAAGTGAGGTGTGGACCTCACCGCCTTTTCAGATTGACAAGCAAGTAAAAAATAATAATATAATCTCACGACTCTATTCCCGTTAGAGTACGCATACGGCAGTCATCGCATGATGAAATAATCATTGTGTTGAGGAGCTCGGTGGCGCAGCGGTAAACACGCTCGGTCTGCGATTGTTGAAGTTAAGCAACTTCGGCAAAGGCCGGTCATAAGGATGGGTGACCACAAAAAAAAAGTTTTCATCTCCTCCGTGCTTCGGAAGGCACGTTAAGACGTTTGTCCCGGCTGAATTAGCAGTCGTTAATAACCATCAATCCGCACTGGGCCCGCGTGATGGTTTAAGACCCGATCTCCCTATCCATCCATAGGGAAGGCCCGTGCCCCAGCAGTGGGGACGTTAATGGGCTGATGATGATGATATTATATAAAGTAAAAAACAAATTAGACATTTCATTTTCGTGCAAAAGTCCGATGTCGCAAATGTATTGTGGCATTTATCTGGATGAGACAATCCGGAAAGAGGAAAAGGTCTACACAAATAATGCGATTAATTGCTAAAGGAAAAAGATTAACAAGAGATCTGCTGAAAATCTTTGGTGTCAGCACGAGGATGAGGTCTTGTTAATTAAGTACTTAATATGTAGGCATTATGGATAAAGGAGCTCGGTGGCGCAGCGGTTAATGCGCTCGGTCTGCGATTGTTGAAGTTAAGCAACTTCGGCAAAGGCCGGTCATAAGGATGGGTGACCACAAAAAAAAAAGTTTTCATCTCGAGCTCCTCCGTGCTTCGGAAGGCACGTTAAGCCGTTGGTCCCGGCTGCATTAGCAGTCGTTAATAACCATCAATCCGCACTGGGCTCGCGTGATGGTTTAAGGCCCGATCTCCCTATCCATCCATAGGGAAGGCCCGTGCCCCAGCAGTGGGGACGTTAATGGGCTGGTGATGATGATGATGGATAAAGGACACATTATCATAAAATAAAACATAATTAGCCTACATACGGCCCACTGCTAGGCACATGCGTCCCCGCAATCAACCGGAGGGGGTATGGAGCATAGGTACTCCACCACGCTCCTCCACTGCTGCTTGTTGGAGCTATTTTTACATCTAAGGCCGGTCACATACATTCGGAATTCCGTTTCGGAATTTCGATTCGAAATATTGATTCGTAATATCGAACGCATTAAATCCATACAACATCTATGAATCAACCACATACTTACAGTTTTTTTCCGTTCGAAATTTAATCTGATTGGGAATTCCGTATGATGGCCTATGCATGGCCTAGTAACGGCGACGTATTTTTTTTTCCTTGATAGGTATAGCAACAGTGCTATCGCGATAAGAAAATCGTCGTCCATAATGCCAAATGTCTGAACTCAAGTTCTAGCGTCGCTCAACTGAGCCTTGTTATTTCGAACGGAAATAAACGTATGTGTGTGATATATTAACGGAATCCCGAAACAGTATTTCGAATCGAAATTCCGAAACGGAATTCCGAATGTACGTATGTGACCGGCCTAAAAGCTGGGACTAATGCGTTAACGTGCCTTCCGAAACACGGAATCATCTTACTTTTCCGGACAATCAATTAGTGATTCAAGCCTGCAAATTTCTTGCCAAATAAAGGACAGTCTCACAAAGTGATTTCGCAATCGAACCCGGACCTCCAGATCGTGAGCCTAATGCTCTACCTCTAGACCACGGAGGCTATGTGCGTAATCATAATCTAATATTATTTTGACTTAAGTATTCTTTACATGAGTATTGTTAGGGGCCTTTACCGGCTCAAGAATAACGCCTACATCGTTAAGTTGGTCATCCACCTCCCAACCCACACGATATAAGAAGAAAAATAAAATGAAACACTTGAAATATGAAGACAAATCTTTTCTACTTTCATGCGTCATCTGTCCATACCCATCAGATAACCCTCAATCGAAATATTCGATAAAACAAAACCAGCGTAGTCATAAACTTATTTTATGCCAGCATCAGATATAAAGATGACCAATGACCATGTAAGGGTTGCGCGTACTTAAATTCGATTGACTAGATTCGATTTTTGTTGGGTTTCCTTTTTATGTATTTCATTAAATGCTTTGTAATTTTTAGTACCTACCATAAACTTTGTTGGACTAGTAAGTAGTTACTAGAATAAATCAAAATTGAATAAACAGTAGATAGTTTTTTGTACGCTATGTTATCGACGATTGGCTGACTCCTTGTCAACGAAAGATTCATCAAATCCATCTTAGGACTTTGTAACCACAGTCACTGTAAGTTGTCTTTGATTACTTGCGGCTCTGCCCACCCCATTAGGGATTACAGGCGTGAGATTTCGTATGTTACTATTATACTATGTTACATATGTTACTATAAAATACATGACTAACTAACTAACTCAGTAGAAGACCATGGTGGTGCAACAAAAGACGCTCCACCAACGAAAAGTATGCAGTTGTATAAACGCCACATCATCTAGGTCTTGTTGTTTGCGCCTTGGTATAAGAAGACCAGGTGTGCTCAATCCTATGACAAGCCGCCATTGTAAGAATTGTAATTTTAATTAAATTTTTAATTTATATTTTTTTAAATGCTTTATTATTTTTTTTAATTTTTAATTATTTTTAAATTAAATTAAAAAAAAAAAGAATTTTATCTTTGAAAATTAAGTGAATTACTGACGAATGTATTTAATTACTAATATTTGTCAAGTATACAAAAATCATTAAAACTGTAAGTCTTTTAATAAAAGTACAAACATTGGACGTAGGTAATTTATTTTTTCGAAATGGCAACGCAGGGTCTTATGACGTCAGCTGGGCTAACCTTGAAAATGCTAGCTGTCAGTTTTGAGCATACCCGGTCTTCTTATACCATGGTTTGCGCAACCAACATAACAGCTGTGGAATTGAATAACATCCTAGGGATTGACGTATCACCTTGTGTCAATCTCACATATTTTATTCGATTGCGCGGTCGCTTTTCGTAATCGTCTGCAAATTGGCTAAGGTCCCAGGTGTTCTGTGTAACTGTACATTTTATTGGTGGCGCGATACGGCCCTTAACGGCCTTCGTGGTCCAGTGGTTGAGCGTTGGGCTCACGATTCGTATGTCCCGGATTCGAATCCCGGTGAGAACATTATCACAAAAATTACTTGGTGAGCCCTAGTTTAGTTAGGACATTGCAGACTGATCACCCGATTGACCGAAAGTAAGATGATCCGTGATCCACCACTGAGCACGTGATAATTATTTATGATCCAAACAGGAATTGGAAAACATATTCAACAATCATTGGTTTAGGTCTGTGCTGGATTCGAACCTGCGATCTCAAAGTGAGAAGCAAGCGTTCTACCAACTGGGCTACCGCGGTTCGTAGCAAAATGACACATATACAAAATGACACACGTCAGTGACAAATGTCTTCTTCAAACTAATTCACTAATTGTAACAATAAACGCCTGACAGGTTGTGAATAGCAGTGCGTAACTACAGGTTATGCCAAAACAGTGTTGTCACTTCATTTAAAAGTTAGGCACTTTTTGATATTGCATAAATTATTTGAGAGTTAGAAAGGATATCGTTCCTCTTTCGGTTTTCACGACATCCCGAACAAGATAAGCAACTGAACGCGTTGTTTGGTTCTTTATTAACTCGCAGTCTATCAGAGAAAACATTTCATATGAAATCGTAAATATCATGTTATCGTCTCGAATTTTATTGTTAAAATATTCAGGAAACGGAGCATTATTGTTTACGTAAATAAAGCACGTATCCAGTATATAATATTGGATACAGTCCCATTCCTATTACCTACTTGCATTTGCTCGTTCTTTTTCCATTTTGTCCCCACTATCAATCTTCCTCGATTCAGTGATTGATAAGTCTTCCGTTTTCTTTTTATATTGGGGGTCTATAGTTTACTTGAGATACCTTCCTAATCTTGTGTGAAAAGAAAATATACTCCGGTTTGTGCCGAAAATTGTGCATTTTATTCAATAGAATAACGATGAGAATCAAATCTGTGTACCTAGGTACCAATGTAAAGGCAGCTTTCTATAGCTGATGACTATAAGATGTAACAGACCTGGGGGTCTAAAAAGGCATTATTGCAATTCATCTAAGAAAGCAATATTGGTATTTGACATTTGTTTGCATTGCGTACTTAATTGCAATAGTTTTTGCTTTTTTAGATGAATTGTTTCGATGTGGCCTTTATAACCCCTCTCAAACGACCACACCACACTCCAAGTGGCATTTACTTGAAGATTTAAACAGGCCTAATTATTGAAAACCTATTAAAAATTTGAAATTATATTGTAGAAGATGGAATTAGAATACAAAAAATAAGTGGATCGCATTAAGACGTATGCAAACAACTCGAGGCATGTGCTGCACGCCATGCTATGTGAAATACATGCTTAGCATATGCGTCGCCGCGAATATGGTACACACGTTGCGAAGCATGCGTGACGCGAGGCATGGCGAGTTTTAAAACATTTAATCGCAGAGGAAAGGGCATGAAACAAATATAAATGCCCATTTTCGTCCCTGATTATCTATAGGGAGAGTCCACATCCCAATTCAAACTGTTCTTAATTGTTCCACAACCGCTTATTTATAGTCTACGACAATACGCAAAATTCATTGGCGATACTAAGCGACAAACATCTCACGGATAGATGAGCTTTTAATGGTATTAGTTGTAATCCCACTAATGTGTTTAGTTCGGGATCGCGTTAACTAATGGATTAGGCGCGTCTCCACACACGTTGTGTTTCGCTAATTCTAATTTAATAGTTTTTCTTCTGCCAATTTACCGCGGCTTTGGGTGATTTAAGTGTTGGGCTCTATTATAGGCGACCACGTAAATAACTAAATACCTACTATATAATATGAGAACTTAACTCATTTTATTGTTTATCTTTTCAAGAGGCCCGTGACCAAGTGAATTTAAAAAAATACTTAAGCAAAACAGGTGTGTCAAAACAGGGGTGGCCAACTTTGAACAAAATCGTCTGAAAGAGCGTGATGAAAAACGCCAAAAACGCAAGGATCGTCCCAAACCCACCTATAGCTACACCTTTAACTCGGATGGACAGCTATTCTGCCTCCAATGTGACCGGGTTTTCAGAACAAAGTTTGGCTTTGCCAGTCACATTCGAGCGCACGAGAGAAGAGACTGAGGTCGCCGTTGTCGGATACGACAAGGAGGACTATATATATAGACTCGTGCCCTGGCTAATTCATGGTATATATTGTTTATTTGGTTAATTGACTTAATTTATGTGATACACTTATTGTAATATACGTACAAATTACTATTAGATATACATGTTATTACTAGAGATTCTTTCTTGCAGACAGACTTTTTAAACAGTTTTGCAGGGCATTGATAAATTGTATATTTAGTATTAAGATTTAACGATTAAATACATATATTTTTTAGTATATCAGTAAGGTAGTTAAAGGTTAAAGCGCTGGAGTCTCAGGTGGACAATATGGAGGTTCAGGTCGAATCCCGATGGAGAAATTTAAAAAAAACGTGAAACTGCTTTGCCTCGTCTAGTAGATAGACCTACACGACACAACACGAAGAAGACATAAACTAGACAATATAAAGCAGATTTTAGTTTAAGATTTTTGTATAGGCTGTACTTATTAGATAGTTTTCATTGAATCAGCAAAGTGTTATTTGAAAATGCTCGGTTTCAAACTCAAATTAAAATGTCAGGCTCCACGCTCACATATGACTCTTTCCAACTCCACCCCGGTCTAAAGCAATTACTAACTGCGTCATAATATATAAGTAGCAGAACTTACGGAAAGTTTCATAAATTCCGCAATATCGCTCGGTTCGTGTCATTCAGTTTTTATTTTACTTCGGAACTGGGTGCTGAGGGATACAGTGACATTGGTTTCTGAATTCTATGCTAGGAAGTTAAGGAACAGATTTGAAAATAGGGTACTTTACTGTGTGTAAGATACATTTTTAAATTCAAAAATAGAAATAGAAGTCAGTATAAAAAAAAACTTATTTTCGAATTTTTATTAGCCACCAATGAAACCACAATAAGTACGATGATTAAGTGCTTTTATTTATGATGTCATTAAGATGCTGAGCTTCGTTTTTTTCTTATTCAAGTATATAAATCGACTCTTACAAAAATAAGGATGCTAAACTACATAAATTACGAGGAGAACCAACGAGGAAATTAATCAACTAATAACAACGCGATAAAAGTAATTTTCCTTCGGTACTAATAAACATATATCTTGCTAAAACCGACTAAACATACAGACAAGGATCGGTGAATTTATGGCGCAAATTAGCCTCGCGTCGACTGCAATAAATTTACATATGAAACTCATAAGTTAAAACCTTCAGTTGTTGGTTTTTACCTGGAAATGGTATGTCGCGAAAATCTGTAAGGTACGATAGCTTCTCTAGGATAAAAGAGGTATGACGTTGCTCCATAATTGATTACCATACTCCAGGCAAAACTGTATGAAAACCCATTTCCGTTTTCACCAGGTCCACTTATTTAATCAGACTTCTACAGGTCCAGTCTTTATCAAAAGCGACTGCCTGCCAGACCTTTCAATCAACCCGCGAAGGTGATCCACCCTAGACCACATCGTCACCTTATCATCAGGTGAGATTGAGATCAAACGCGAGCCTATCACATTACAAAGAAAGAAGGGAAAACCAGCCGAATATATCACAATAGGTCACATACCTCCACACACTTCACACGGTTTTTTCAGGATGTTTTCTTCCACCGCACCGCTGAGCATAAATATAATAATCATTAATGTGATCTAAAAATTAATTCGAAAATCATTGGTTTTAGGGTCGGAGCGCTTCGAACCTGCAACCTCACAGTAGAAGGTAAGTATTCTTCCAACTTGGTCATCTCGGCTAGCAATTCATGTGATAATCAAAGAGTGGGCCTAGTTTTCAGAATGAGTTCTTCAAGCATTATTACCAAACATTATATTAATGTAAGTACTCTTTACGTATGCTATGAAGGCTCTGTTATGCTCGTACCTCTTCATCGTCAATTTAAGGAGCCACGCTGTTGTCGGTGTAGCATTCTCCATTCTTGAATCGCCCCCATAGAAAAAACTAGAATTACCGAGTACTACCTCCGAAAATTCATTTCAGGAATGTGGGTTTCCCCACGATGTTTTTCTTCACTGTTGAGCCAGTGATAGTAATTTATGATCCAAACATGAATTCGAAAACAAATTCGACAATCATTGATAGGCCTGTGCTGGATTCGGACCTGCGACTTCAAAGTGAGAGGCAAGCGTTTTACCAACTGGGCTACCACGGCCCATGTGGGCCTTATGTCAATCCAATTATTTTTTATCACTATGTCTTTCGATTGTCATAATCATTACAATTTGAAACTTGGTGAGGTTATAGTCGCACGCACACTTAACCAATGAGATAAAAAGAAACAAAAGGGCATTCTTTCTCATTTCCTCGTTTTATAAATTTCTAATAATATCAAAGTCTGTTCCAGTATGTAATTTTCCTTGTTAGGACCTGGAGGTAATCACGTGCTTACAGTACGAGCCATATTGCAATTTCGGTGTCGCGGGCGCATTTTCAGACGGTGCCCCGAACGCAATATGGCCCCTTAATACTGTGGCCGTTGACACGCTATGAAAATTCATAAACATTAATATTAAAGCCTAAAATGTAATATTGATATCGTATTATTGAATATATACTTCGAAGCGGGAAATAAATGCCCAGCGTGAGGGTTATTTGGTTTGTATAGGCGGTTTGAAATGTGATAAAGAACATAAAGATATCATAGCGTCATGCTAAGCAGATGTGCATACCTAACTCTATATTTATAAAGAAAGATGAAAGAAAGAAATATTTATTACTCCCGGACTCCACAGACACAGACAGACAGGTACATTACATTCAACACAGGACAGAAACCGCACGGAAATCAATACACAAAAAAAAAACACCAAGATCAAACATCATTAAAAAAAAGAAAAACAAACCAAAACACTACACACGCACCACAGATCCCACACACCCACACTCATACTGTCACATTTCGCCAGCTAAGTCCCATGTAATAGGGGACGAGCCTATTGTATATCGGGCACAAATCCGAGAAACCACATGATATCAATTTATCTATTATGCAAACATAAATTTAAATTCTGTCGAATTCCCTTCGGAGCATAATTTTTAGCCCGAGCTGGGTATCGCACCCCTAACACTATGCTGCAAGTCATACGTTCTCCGAACAGGAGCTACGGATCAATTTTCTTCAAAGATTTAAAAGATTTATTATCGGAAAAACTGCTTACACTGTAATTACCAGGGGTTCTCTAAGATAAGTATGGGTAATAAAATAGGAAGACACGTCTTTGCAATAAAAACTTTGACCACAGTTTATGACACGTTTACGACCGTGGAATTGAAATTATTTCTCATATGATTTTGGTCGTAATACGTGTTTTATTTCTATAAGTAAAGTTTTTCTACAATATATCCATTCATCACAGAGGAGCTCGGTTGCGCAGCGGTAAACGCGCTCGGTCTGCGATTGTTGAAGTTAAGCAACTTTCGCAAAGGCCGTTGCGGCTGGTGATGATGACATACTTATCGCTTTTTCCCGTTGATCCCCGTTGGGGTAGACCACGGAATTCCACTTACTTCGATCCTGACACACCACTTTTGCTTCTTCCACTCTCATCAAAGTCTTCATCCATGCTAACCGTTTTAGTGACCTTGACCAGGCCTTTCTTTAAAACATCCTCGATCTGATCGCGGTACCTATGTAAAGAAAGAAACATTTATTACTTTTTTTTATTTGTATGTCTAGACGTCTTTCAACTCTACCACTATTCAAGTATTTTTATTCGTCACAAAAGCCTTTAACGATGTAATAAGTAAGTCGTTCAATATACTAGCTTTATTTTTACATCGCTATATTACCTTAAGCATAAACGCCTTAAGCAGCTTTTTACCTTTTAGTAGAAAACAAATGGTTGGTGCACATGCAAAAGTTCAAGCAAACAGTGACTATAAAAACTATAGGATTAGAATTGCTATGACAACTTACTACTATGATTTACAGACGAGGGAGGCAGAAAACTCTAATAGATTTTTTATTGTATGACATACCAACGAAAAAAGAAACATAAGTAGGTACTAATGTTTTAGTGTTAAATAGAAAGGTGTGTCTCGCTCACATGCACGGCGTAAGGCGGTACACGCTAAGAACGAGATTTTTGTATGGAATGTCCGATTTGTGTTTGTTACTGGAGATCCTTCTTCTATGGCCGCGCTTGCCTACTAAATACGAAATCAAGTTGAGCCTACAAAAAAACTTCATTGCCCAAATAAATATTTAGATAAAATCATTTATAAGTAGAATTGTCCCTGTAAGCACTATGGGAGTACACCCAAAAACAATCCCAGTTCGTGTAGGATTATTGCAGATTATGGAAATAAAGGACACTGGGTTACTGGATTGGGGGTTAATGGATTGGGATACTGGGGCTATAGGAATTATTATTATTATGTTTGTCATTTCCATAACTTGAGACTATAGCTAGAATCCTGGTCTTTTGGAAGGCGTTCATGAGGCCGAAGCCAACACGTAATACTATGAAAAGAAAAAAGCTATACTTTAGCTATTTTGCCCAAATATTACATTACTTAGCAGACTAGACATACTTCACAGAGGTAACTAAAACTTACGTAAAGTCGGCCCATTCCGCCAATTGTCTGTGTACTAAGTAATTAACAACAAAATACTAAGTTTCTTCAAAGTTCTCACTGCCTCCGCAATTAGTTTGACCATGCAGTAACATTTATACTGCACTAAGTACTTACAAACAATGTAGGTTTTAGAATAATTGAATTGTTTTTTTCTTTGTGAAATGGTTATGTTAGCTTATGTAATATAAACTTTTAATTCTTGTTTTTAAGCGTTTTAATGGTTTGACCCGTGGTAGTTTAGTCACTGTAAGATCGCAGATTCAAATCCAGCACGGGTCTAAACCTATAATTTTCGAATTCGTTTTTAGAATTAACGTTTGGATCAAAATGATTATCACGTGCTTGGCGGTAAATAAAAACATCGTGAAAAACAGTTCTCGGGTATGTAGGTTTATACCCGAGAACTGCGTTATAGAGGGATGTGACCTAACCTGTATTGGGCTGGTTTTCCCTTCGCAGGTTGGAAGGTCAGACAGGCAGTCGCTTCTGTAAAAAACCGGACCTGTCAAATCTTTAGGTTAGGTAAGGTTACGCAATGTAAACAAGTATCATTATTCGTAAAAGACTTGCGCAAGAGTGTTTTTCTGAGTTAAAAAGTAACTTTTATTCTTATTCTCCTGTCGTGTGGGTGTGATTGTAATGAATCCCCTAATTTGACGAGATACCAGGCACAACAGATTTATGTATTGTACCTCGACTAGTTTTGCGGTCTGATGTTCTATGTGTTAACAATACAAATTAAACTAAGTCCCATTGAATAAAGAACAAAAGTAGTCACAGACCGTAGTCAAGTTGCCCCTCTCAAATCTCCACCGGACAACTTTCTCAAGTCACAACAAAACTCAGACACTGACCGCATCCACACGTGCATCTAGAAAGTTCTAGAACTACCCAGAACTTGGGAACTTACACGTGTTTAGTGTTTGCACGGAACAAAGGCTAAGATTAAACTTAGACCGGCGTCCTATAGTGTAATTAGGGATAAGATCAACACCGGACTTAGTTGTTAGGTTAAAATACAACGGCTATACATAGACAAAAGCAAGATGGTAGACAAAGGTAAAAGGGAGAATTAAGGCCGCATTGTAACTCGGTAGTCCCGGCGACTGCACGTTGCTTCAGCGCACATGGTATGGAATTATACAATAATTGATACGTACGGTCACGAGTACTAATATGTATAGTGTATACACTTTGAAACCATGTCACATTAACTTTTTTGACAAATTAAATCGTAAGTCTCAATAAATGTCAAATATGATAGTGCGACAGGATTCTAAAGTGGGTGCGTGATATTGCTCATGACTGTACTTACCTGAGTTTGAAACTGTTTTAAAGAAATATTTCATAAAACCGCATTCAGTATGTTAGACTTGAGGTAACAAGAATAAATGCAAGAAATGCAAAATAATCAAGCTTAGTTTTTTCCTAGAAGGCAGACATTGACCAAATTAGAGATATCCTTGGAAAAGTTTCAGTAGAATCTTCTGAACCGGCGTGTGTAGGAAACGATCGATGAATGTGGAGGAAGCAAGAGAAGTGTGTCTGGATCAAAGCAAAATTCCATAGTCTCTGCTTACCCTGGTGAGAAATAGGCGTGAGTTTATGTATGTATGTTTGAGGTTTTTTTTTACGTCACTATATTATGTTTGTAGACTATCTGCGTATAGCATTAATTACTTGGCCGGTGTACATGTCTATACCCCTTATAACGCAGCATGATTAGAGTGACATAATCGCCTCTTTCGTTCTAAGCTGTAATACCGTTAGTTTGTAAGAGACATACATATCTCTCGTCTCTTTCGCGCTAGGCGATACTGATCTCTATTCCGCTGTCTTGTGATTCATGTTAAATGCTGACCATCTGCAAACTGTAATACCATTTTTATTGCAAATAAATTTTGAATTATTGCTAATAATTATGAATTATGAATTATCATTTTACGTTATAAAACTAAGTGTTGAGAAATCCAAAATAAATATTGAACGGCCCCAAAAAAAAAATTGTGAGAAAAAGCATCACCCTAAACAACCTTTATTGTTTCGAGCAAATATCAGCACAGTGCTACAAACTAGGATTACTCCGACATACAACCACAGCTTGCCACGTTTCAATACAGTCATACAAAGTTTATCTCTAAACAAATTGTGGCTCAGCTCATAACGATCCACGTGGAAACACGAGAACGTCAGGTGCATAAACGAACGTTGTCATGCGACGACTAATAAGGTACTTGATAAAGTTCGCGTTAGGGTGGTGCAGTTTTCGATAGGCCACTGTTGGCCTATCGATATCTATATCGATAGTTTCAATACTATCGATAGTTGGGCGACTCCCAATAGTCCAAAGCAAAACTATTCATGACACATTGTTGACATTATTGATCTAAATGAGCTCTCAATAGTTTCTATTCTATTGATCTATCAATCAGTATGGATGATTTTGGAGGTCCGTTTCAACATCACGAACTTACTTCCCGTAGTCATCTCCCTAGCATTATCCCGTTTTTCACAGTGTCCGCTTTCCTTAGCTGAAGATTTGACAGGTTCGGTTTTTTACAAAAGCGACTGCCTGTCTGACATTCCACCCCGCGAAGGGAAATCCAGCCCAATACAGGTTAGATCACATACCTCTAAAACGCATTTCTCGGGTATGTGGGTTTCCTCACGATGTTGTCCTTCACCGCATATAGAAGTAATGCAAACAAATGTAAGTGGGAATGTTGCTTTTTTAGGTGAATTGTTTTGATCTTTTTAAACCCCCCCCCCCATCCCTGGTTCTGTGACCGTTGTTCCCAGGTCATTCCCACCCCTACAAGCCCCCATTTGTTAGGAGTTCCGGGTCTGATATTGCATGTCTAATTAATAGTGTTGTCTAGTTCGGGCAGTGATAGCAGTTGTGTTTTATTGATCCCAGCAAGTTTGTTTCGGCCGTAACTTTTGCAATACGTACGGGTGCTGTCGTGTCGTGAGTTTAGACATCTGTGACGGACGACCGGTAGGCAACTGAATTAGGACAGTGGAAAACTATTCGGATACTTTTTGCCTTTAGCGGATACAAATACAATACCTACAACATAAACACCCGCAACAATACAAACACCTGTGCTTAGAAAGTTTACAGAAAATTGAATCAAAAACAAAAACTCGGATGGGACTGGAACCTGTCAAGCTGGGACGATCGTGTTAACCATAGGCTAGTTTCCAACTAGTCAAATCAGTTACTTTTTACTAGATGTCAAAATACGAAATTACTATAGAATTTGTTTTAAAAAGTACACTGTTATGACATAGAAAAACGTGTCAAATTGTACCACTAGATAGAAATAAGGAAATGTTTTTTGACAGTTTTAGATCTGCTTTTATTTAGCTTAATCAGAATTTCGTAATTTATCTTTAACCTAGGGAACTACTGAACTACTGGATTGTACTGTATCTATCATCATCTGTGTTAATTTGTTTTGTATGTTGTGTGCAATAAAGTATTTTGATTTGATTTGAAACTAAGTACCTAATTACACTGGGCCCTAATCCTGTCCATGCGTCGATCTATATCGTCATTATGCTGATGCCGACGAACAGTAAAAGTCACAATAAAAATATATGAAAATCATGAATGCGTATCTGGTTTGAGCTTTGGTGTGAATATACCGATGACATATTTTTCCAAAAAAAATCTAGCTTTCATATATCGAAAGGATAAGTGGAATCATTCATTCGCTCCCAATGCAACATAGAGAAGCAATTTAGTATTTAATGGCTATAATTACAAAATGAAGACTGTGTCGCTGATTCTGCATAGAATTGACTTGTCAATTACTTCATTGTACGACCAAGTAGTAAAAGCCATTTTAGGCTTTATTGCGCTCGTTTTGTTTTATGGCGGTAAGAACCTATGTTTAATACAATTACTTAAGTATTAATTTAACCTTTCATCACTAGCCCATTAACGTCCCCACTGCTGGGGCACGGGCCTTCCCTATGGATGGTTAGGGAGATCGGGCCTTAAACCACCACGCGAGCCCAGTGCGGATTGGTGATTATTAACGACTGCTAATGCAGCCGGGACCAACGGCTTAACGTGCCTTCCGATGCACGGAGGAGCTCGAGATGAAAACTTTTTTTTTGTGGTCACCCATCCTATGACCGGCCTTTGCGAAAGTTGCTTAACTTCGACAATCGCAGGCCGAGCGCGTTTACCGCTGCGCCACCGAGCTCCTCAATTTTAACCTTTATAATGTTATAATATGTAGTTCGTCTGGTCAACGTAGATAAAGGATTTCCACAAGAACTCATGCAATCGGATTAAACTAACGAATGCCTGAACAACATGCAAAGCTAACGAGAACTGTTCTAAATATACTGAAACTAACATACATTACCACAGTACTAAATAAATATCATGTTGAGCCCTCTCTGAGTAGACGAATACATTATAGAATTGTTTTTTCTCCTTTCATGTTTGGATCATAACAATTATAGCGTGCTCAGCGGTGACGGAAAACATCATGAGGAAACCCACAATTCCGAGAAATGCTTTTTGGAGGTGTGTGACTTCGCCGGTTGGAAGGTAGACAGTCGCTTCTGTAAAAACCGGATGTGTCAAATGTTCAGGCTAGGTAAACGGATCCTGTGTAAATGAAAGAACGCTAAGAGATGAAGTTTATTTTGTTCTCGTTTCAATGGGAAGAATGTTGAACCGTACACATCGATATTATTATATTTAGCTGGTAGTGATAGCAATACATCTACCGAAATAAGAATTACGAAGTGAAAAGAAAACACATTGTTTTAAGTTTACGATTACCGTAATTAAAACACATAATAACGGGTTCTTACCGCGTTTAAAATAGGGATCATCAGTCATCCCGTGATCATGGCACTTGCAACAGTGTCGAAATATCGGGAGTCTCATATCCCTATTTTAAACGCGGTAAGAACCCGTTTTATGTGTTTGAAAAGGAAATATATTTAACATTTAAATAATGGTAGTCTAAGTCCTGAATGAAATCCATACAGTGATAAACTGGTTCTGGGTATCCATATCTATAAAGGATAAAATATTAATAAAACAGAAAATTGTCCTATAAATGCAATTATCTCTGGAATATTATAATGTGTGTTATGAATATTGATGTTTCCTAATTAAAAACTTCCCAAGCTTCTGATGTCAAAATGAAATAGAAATGCAAAACAAATAATGACGTGCCGTAGTCTCATTTCATTAAAATACTTCTGAAAGATCAATATTCCATTCCATCCCTCCCGTCGTATTTCGGTTTCAAAAACTGTGAGCAAACTCGTAAAGAAATTACAGCCTTCACAGAAGTTCAGTTTACTTACGATTTCGGATTTCTTATGATAGGCTCGCACGCCTTACAGTTTATCGGATACACAGATACCAATTTCCAAAGCTACTTTGTACTCAATATATTTTTAAAGATCCTTTTTACATTTCCCTGCATTAAAAGTCCCTATACAAGTTACATTCACAAAAGACATAGTATCGCGTAAATACTCAGGAACATTGTATTTCTCGAGGGAAACCAATTTTCTTGCAACGCGTCTCCTCAAGTTATATTTTCTGCTTGTATTTTCCATTTGTTAGAAGCAATTTCGAACAGTTTTATGTTTGTGTACGATACATGAACATCTGTCTCTTGTTATTTATAATTGAATCTGGAATCTTGTTGCTTTGAGAAATGTTTCAGCGAATGCTTCATCGCGAGTATAGTTAGCGGGAAAAGACATGCCATCAAAAACATTTCATGTAAAAAATGAAGATGCTTATAAGTCACGCGTCGTTGTCACTCGTAATGTTGTCAGATCTCATGTAGACATTTAGTTCTTACAAAACCTAATATTTATATTCTCATACAAATTCAAGTCTTTCAATATTAATGTCGTCCAGGAAAACGATATTATCGTTTTATAAAAAAAATACTTCCTACCTTGTCTCAAATATCTATCTTAAGACTATAATGTATGTAAAGACTCTTCTCCTTTCTAATTTTATACTCCTCGTCCGTATTCTAAATAAATATGAGTTTGAGATTTACACCCACACCTGGGCGCTCTGCATGTGGTCCTAATTGTTTTATCGAGTGAGAGGTCTCCTGATTTGTTGGGCTAAGCAGTAAATGCCATCTGGGCCAAATCTACTCGTACTAAGTCATCATCTTTCCTAGCGTTATCCCGTTTTTTCATGAAGTCTAATTACCTAAAGTGAACATTTTGTCAGATCCGGTTATTTTTTACAAAAGCGCCTATCTTACCTTCTTACCTAAAGGGAAAACCAGCCCAATTGCAGATTAGGTCACAAACCTCTAAAAACACATTTCTCGGGTGTGCGATGTTTTCGGTCGTCGATGAGCACATGATAATAATAAGATCCAAACATGGTGTCCAAAATGATTAGGGTCATGGTGCATTGGAAGTTTAAAATAGGTTATTTTGTACCTGTAACCGTCACAATGAGAATCAAGCGTTATTCCAATTAGCCTTCGGCTACAATAGATTACGCTACTAAAACACCTCAGTTCTTCAGATAATAAATTTAAACATGATTTTCTAGATTCCCACAGTAATTGCAGTACGTCTGTTGAAAATTGGCTTGGCTGCTCCCACACAGTCATGTCTCTAAGCGGATTGTGCCTCAGTGTGATTGTACACAATAGGGGACAATGGAATAAGCCTTTAATTTTCAATGTTCAGAAATACTTCGATCTTCTGATATAGGTAGAGATACCATCCTATTTTTCTGACTGCTGGACTGAAGGAAAACATCGTGAGGAAACACACATTACCGAGCAAACGGAAAGGGGTATGAAGCCTACTCCACCACGCTGCTCCGTTGCGGGTTGGTGGACATATTTGGTGGAGGATACGGGTTAGCTTCCCTTCTGAAACATGAAATTATCTTACTTTTTCAGACGATCGAGTAAATTTAGTCTACAATGTCCTTACCAAACAAATGACTGTCTCATAAAGTGATTTCAATAATTTCCTCAGATCGTTAGCTCAATACTCTAACCATTAGACCACAGACGCCATCATTAGCCGTATACTTAAAGAAATATTGGCTTTTTACATACATAAATAGAATAACCTTTTCTGTAAAGGTACATATTGTACTTATCCCATAATGCAATGACCAGAACGATCATATGACGACCAGTTCAATGGCTATAAAGTTGTTTAATTTTATGACCAAATAATATATGTACATGTACGGGAGTACATGAGACCATTGCCAACCACGCTGATTAATTTATAGTCCATAATAACACTCAAGCCAGAATTGTGGTGACGTTTTGATTCGGCAAATAGAGTCCGCTCAATCGTCAACAAAGGTCTAAGTGCGTATATTCTTGGTAATTGCTGATACTGCTAATTGACAGCTTCTGTGGTATATTGATCAGAGCGTTCAACTCAAGATCCAGAGATCCGGGATTCGTTTCCAGGTGAGAAAATGTCAAAAGGCACTCTGTTAGACTCATCATCATCCTAGCATTATCCCGTTTTTCACACGGTCCGCTTACCTAACCTGAAGATTTAACAGGTCCGGTTTTTTACAGAAACGACTGCCTGTCTGACCTTCCAATCCTCGAAGGGAAAACCAGCCCAATACAAGTTAGGTCATATACCTCCGAAACTGCATTTCTCGGGAATGTGTTCCTCACAATGTTTTCGTTTACCACTGAGCTGATTATCACATGATAATCATTTCTCATTCAAACATAAATTCGAAAACAAATTCGACAGTCATTGGTTTAGGCCTGTGCTGGATTCGAACCTGCGACCTCAAAGTGAGAGGCAAGCGTGACTGGCATACTTATTATAACGATCTACTAGTATTACTACAAAGAGTATGCATCGCATTTTGATTTCCATTTACAATATCGTCGCTGTGTAGAAATATCCAATGAAAACCATGTAAGCGCCATTTTGGAAAATTACATTTTGTTGTGATTTTTTTTCATCTGGTTTTCTTTCCAATAATTTCATTTCGGGTAAAATCATCTATTTTTTACTTATACAACACCCCGGACACTGCATAGAAAAATATCATTCTAATCGCGTTCCGTCTTACCGCGGAAGTGCGAGCGAGACAGTCTGCGTGCGCTCCTACTTACTTCTTAGCGACTTACGCCCACTTAGACTAAAGTGAGATGCAAAGGGGGTGAGGTAAATCTAACGTGACGCGCGAAACGAATTGGTGCGGGGCAGAGAGTGTCCGTTCTGTACGTAGTATTATTCTTTATTATATGCTTATACATAGAAACTAGCTTGTCTGTTGCGTGATTTTGTTAACAAAAATCACATAAAGGCGACTTACAGGAAATATAACACTGTATAAATTTATGTACATATGTATAAAGATAGTGTGAAAGAGTAATTACTTATCTCCGAGCGATAATAAACGGGCAAGTGACATGGACAGGTCAACGTCTTGGGCGGTCGTTATTTATACGTTTGTAATAATCATCAGATTATAAATAAAAGTACCTTGACGCATTGTCTTGAAAACAATCAACAATGTATTGTAAACTTCGGCACGGCTAGTCAACATGTTCACCGTACTGTTTAGTACCTACGAGAATCAATCTGGTATCAGAGAGGAAAATCTTCCTCACAATTAAAAACATAATGAAAATAGCTTAATATGCTTACTTATATATCCGTAATCTGTGATAGCCCTGTTCGAAGAACGCAATGACTTAAGTCATGTCACAGGTTCGTATCTTGGCTCGGTCTTTAAACCATTGAATTCCACTTTGTGAGTTTAAGTAACAAAATCACTCGGCACGCATGTTTGGGAAAAATCAAAAAAAATATTGAACGATCGATAATTATTTTGTCACGTTGCGCATGTTAGCCCTGCTGGATTTGTGCCCGGTTTTTGGGAATAGCCTCCTTTTACATGGAACTTAAACATAGTTGACGTATTTACTATACACCTCTGCCTACTTCTTCGAGGATATGTTCTGTATGCTCATTATGCTAGGTATCTGCGTCTAACTCACCTACTGTCATTATAGAAAGAAAGAAAGTATTTATTATTAGAGGACGCCACAGTAACAATACAAACACAGTAGGGGAAAAAAATATTACACAAAATCACAATTACTAACAATATGGAAGTTACGTTGTGTACTTATTATTCTATAATTCTAAGCTTATTTTAAATAAATGAAACATATTGTTAGAATTGCTCGTCAATTCCAGTAAATGTTAGGTTTGTCTTTCGTTTTTTTTTTTAGACTTAAGGGAGTGATCCGGTCTGCCCAAATTAATAATATTCCTTTTTTGAGTTTAGGGATTCCATCTAGAAACTCAAGTCAAAATATCGACTTCCGTGGTCCAATAGTTGAGCGTTGGGCTCACGATCCGGAGGTTCCGGGTTCGATTCCCGGTGGGGAAATATCACTAAAATTACTTCGTGGTCCCTAGTTTGGTTAGTATTACTGGCTGATCACCAGATAGCCCTTGGTCCCGGTTACTGCTTACTGATGTAAGTAAGTAGTCGTTACATGAGCCATGTCAGGGCCCGTTGGCAGCTCAATAGTAACCCTGGGTTGATGAGGTTGGTACTCCACCTCACGACCCATACGATAAAAGAAGTCAAAATATTATACCTTGGTGTACCCAACACCGGAAAGATGATAGATATGAATGGACCTGACTGAGTATCTCTTTAAATTGGTAACAGCTAATTTGGACGCCATTTTCGCAATTGACAGGGATAATTTATAATTTGTGTATATCGTTTGGACCGGCTCCAAATATTGCTAATGTATTTGTTACAGGCATTAACAGCTGAGCCTGTATATCGGCAAGTCAATTTTGGATTATAATTGGTGAAATGTTATCATTTACGGTGTGAATATATCGTATCTCATTAATCATCATCACCAGCCCATTAACGTCCCCACTGCTGGGGCACGGGCCTTCCCTATGGATGGATAGGGAGATCGGGCCTTAAACCACCACGCGGGCCCAGTGCGGATTGGTGGTTATTAACGACTGCTAATGCAGCCGGGACCAACGGTTTAACCTGTCTTCCGAAGCACGGAGGAGTTCGAGATGAAATCTTTTTTTTTGTGGTCACCCATCCTATGGCCGGCCTTTGCGAAAGTTGCTTAACTTCAACAATCGCAGACCGAGCGCGTTAATCGCTGCGCCACCGAGCTCCTCATCTCATTAATATTATGTTTTTATTATCTGCTTACAACGTGGAGCTGCCAAGGACAGTGCCATTAGCCTTTTAAAGGACGTACGCTTGTGTTTTGAAAACACCCAGTAAATACTTAGTTCATCCCTTGCGTGGTGATTGTATTGGTCTATTATGATCATAGAATCCATACTAATATTACAAATGTTTTTTTTTTGACGTGACTTATAATAGATTTGCCGCAGATGGCATTAACTACTTGGCCGGACAAATCGGGAGCGCTGGAGGCTCTCACCCGGTAGAACATTTAAGACAACAGGCCTGAGGGTGCCCAGATGGGCGCGAACGTCGGCTCAGGGTGTCGTTTGAGAGGAAAAATATTTGAAAGAATTAAACGACCCTAGTGGGTCGATAGCGATAAGCGCTGATTGAGGGAAATCGTCGACCACGCCGGCGGGGTCTGTATCGGGGTCCTGAAGTGTTTGGTGTCGCGAGCTGATTGGCTGCCTCAATGGCTAGAGTAATCGGGTCGTCGGGATCGTATATTACTTTCGGACGCCGATACTTTTCAGTACTTATTACAAAAATGGCAAAAGTGTATGTTTGTGTTGTTTGCCCGACATTCCCGACAAAACGGAACTACGCAATGACATGTTTTTTTAAGTGGAGATAGTTGAAGGTATGAGTGACATAGGCTACTTTTTGTCTCTTTCTAACCTTCTACTTCCCTAAAATTGAGGGGAGGAGGGGGGGTTGTATGGAGCAATCCGCAATTTCAAGATAGAAAGCTATTTGTGACTAACAAAAAAAAATATGCATCATTTTTTTAATCAGCCTCTTTAAATAGGATGTGATATTTTATATTGGACTTTTCGCAGTTTTATAGGTCATCATCACCAGCCCATTAACGTCCCCACTGCTGGGGCAACTTCAACAATCGCAGACCGAGCGCGTTTACCGCTGCGCCACCGAGCTCCTCGTTTGGTTTTCTAGGTAGCAAGCTAGAAATTGGTACATTAAGAAAGGGAAACCGTGTTACCCCGAATTGCCGCGGGCAAAAGCTAGAAAGGAATAATACGTATAGAACTGCAACGCTCTGCTACCTATCAACGGCTAGGTTCACCTCACCCCCTTGGACATAGTTTAGTCTCCAATCCTATGGCGTCAGACGTCACACACACATTTGCGCGTGTGCAATAACGTCCATGTGTAGTGTCTGTGTAAAACGAGGTGTTTTGCATGAAGTGTCCGAGGTGTGTCATGATTCTATTTTACAGTCCAGAAATATAAAATCTCGTAGTCCGAAACACTAATTCACAGTTCAAACAGCAAACAGTTTTTGGAATATGAGAATAAGAAACATTGTTATAAGAGACAGATGTGGTGTAAGAAATGATGTAGTGACCAAGATTGAAAAGGGAATGCTATGATGGAAGGAATAGGTTTACGAATGCGGTGTATAAGCCCAAGGATGTCGGTAGAAATGGCAAAGAAAGGGCTAGAACGATATACATTGACTAAATTGCGGAAGTATTGTAGGCGTGTGGCTGAGAAGTAGACGAGTAACATGAGTAGTGCAGAAGGTAAAGAGTATAGAAGGGATGCATAGAGAAATGATGGATTGAGTGAAGGAGTGTGAACGAGTGAGAGTGATAGGAGGAGGGAGAAGGGAAGGAGAGGGGAGAGATAGCGGATGGCGGACGGAAAGCGATGGTGGTGTAATACAGAGAAAATAAAATAAAAAGAAGCGTTTCAACCGTATTTGACTATTTAATTGAGCAAACCCAAAATCCCACAGTATTTAAAAAAAGTTTAGCTAAGTATGAAACTATCTATTCTATTTCTCTTTTGTTTTGTTTTTTGTTTTTTCCTGTTTGTGCAATAAAGTATTTGTTATGTTATGTTATGTTAAACTATTGATAAATGTGAAGGAGGCAAGAGACGTTTGGGCAGGATTGAAGCAAATGAAATTTTAAAATGTTAGCTTACCCCGGTGAAAAAAGGCGTATTGGAATACTAATATACCGCCACACGTCACATAAAATGGATATTTTTAGTCCTTCTGTCAAAACAAATTAACAAAATGAATAGACCACTCAGACGTACCGGCGCGAAAATATCTATCGTACTTATTTTATTTCTGTCGTAATATTTATGTAAAGTGATTTCGTGTCGGATTTTCAGCGTGATAAGTTTCATAAATAATCACTCAACATACTTGGTATGTCTAATTATAAAATATTAAAAAAGTGTTACTAAAATATACATTATAGTAAGTATGTAAATGTACATGTATAATGTATGATGTTTAATAACACGACTAAGTAAATTCCCAAATGGCCAGGTCAAATCAAATCAAATATATCTTATTGCACATAATCAGAACATGCTGAAATGTATACAAAATATATTTAAGTAACTACAGTAGAAATGGGCAGCCTTATTGCTCCGAAGGATTTCTTTCAGGCTCTGCGCATGAACAACAACATCCGCGATTTACACGAGCTCATTACACCATCCCCTTTTTATCTTCGTACTTCCAGACGGACGACCAGGTTCCGTCCCTATTTGGTGGATATCCCAACTATTCGCACAAAGCGCTTCGCATCGTCCTTCATTATGCGCACTGCTAGGAAGTGGAATTCTTTGACGTCTTCTGTATTTCCGAATGCATATAACCCGGGTGCTTTCAAGGTCAGAGTGAACAGGCACCTTCTGGGCGAGCTTGCTCCATCTTAGGCCTCTGAGGCCTTCGGACAAGTCTAGGGCCAAGAGCAAACAAAAGCATCAAAGGTAAAAAAAAAACATCGAATATAATTATACTGACTGGTAATCAACGGGTAATGGTGGCGGGTTGAAATATTTCTCTTTCAATATTTAATATCTGTCCTCGTTACATTGTTTTAATAATACACCCAACTGTAGGTACAATTATCGGCTTGCTCTAGATCGTAAATTGTTGGTGAATCATGACAATCTATAAATCATTCGTAATGCCTGCCATGTAGTTATCCTGGATGATATCAAATAATGGAATTAGTAACGGGGCAATGCCTTTCTGTGTCGTTTGGTTTATTTCACTTCCTTGAGAAAATGAAAGTGCTACCTATATTAGAGGCAATTATCAGCCCGAAAGACGCACTATACAATCCCGACGGCCCGATTACTGTAGAGCAGCTACAGAAGTTAATCAGCTCGCGACTATTAACACTTTAGGACTTCGATACCGAGTCCGCTAGCGTAGCTGACGATTCCCCTCATTCAAGGCTTATCGCTATCGACCTCTGCATTAGAGTCCATTAATTCTTTTAAATGCAATTCTCTCAGACGACATCCTGGGACATGATTCGCACTCAACTGGGCATCCTCAGGCCTGTTGCCCCTCTTCATTTGAAGAGTCCTAAAAAATAAAAGTAAGTACCTAGTGAAAAATTGATCGGTCGCTCATGAATTGATATTTTTAAATCGTTAAAAAAAATTCATTAGGTAGCGCAAGATTAAGATTCTTTTTTTTATATAAATGGGGTAAGCTGAGTCCATGGAATTCAATTAGCTTAGATTTTGACACACGTCTCTTGTTTTTTCCACATTCATCAATGCTTCACACATGCACGCCAGTTCATAATAAACCTTTTCTAAGGAAATCTCCAATTTGATCACAGTACTGTCTGTCTTACTTTTGGTATATAATTAGTTATTAGCAAAAAAATTTAACATCTTTGCAATATGTTATGTCAAAGCAAATACGAATAGAAACAAGACACAGCCCAACACAATTTCATTTTCCCACTCCAAGTTGAAACAAACAATATTTACCATAGTTTGATAGTTTCCAGATAGCAATAGTGTGCCGCCTAACAGAATTTGCATATGCAATAAAAGTTTACTTGAAACGTCGAATAGCATTCGGCAAATGTTATCAAAAGAACAAGAATATCCACTTCACAGAAGGAATAAAATCCAAATGTGATTGCAATTGTATCTAGGAATGGCAAGTAAAGGCATTTTTAAAGGCCGATTTCGTTCCACGGTAAGACAAAAGAAAATAATACTGTTACAGAGGCCTTAGCCAAGTCGCAAACGATTATGACAGTTGACAGTGGGAGTCATAAAAATACACTATGAGATTGACAGGCCACCTTATATCAATACCATTGTTTTTATCACTGTCACTGTTGATTGTTAAAGATGTCTGGTATTAAATGTGTTCCTTTTGTTATTAAATAACTTGTAATGTGTATCTACATTAATTTTAAAGATGTGTTTTGTCATTTCTTCAAAAATGTTAAAATTACCTTCAACAAGTTTATCCATGATAATTACGTTGAATAAATGATTCTGGTTTCTAATTATTATAACGTTTTGCAACTTGGTTAAGCACTTAATATGAGATATAAAACTTCAACATTGGACCGTTAACTGTAACTAATGGAATTATTCTGTTACATTTCAGTCATTGTGAAGTTTTCACAATTTGGAGGTTTCTAAGAATCAATGTGCTAATGTTTTTGAATAAGATTTCCCAAGAAACCCTAATAATAGATATTGTATTCGAGTTGTATTTTGCGACTTTCATAAAAATAAATAATTCAGAAAAAATGTCATTACGGCAAAATAATCTATAACGTTCCTAATTATTATGATTTCTTACGAAATAAATTTCACAGTCATTGGCGAACTGACTTAAAAAATTCAAGGGTATGAATAATATATTTCATTCTTGTTCTTACTAATACAATGATTTATTTATTCGTTTCGTGATCACATTTATACGCATGACATTCGATAGAATTAAAATGTTATGACAGAATGATTCATCGTATTTATGAATAAATACTGCTCAATTAAATTTTACGACTATTTTAGTACCTACTAGCATTTTATTAAAATATTTATGATGTCACATTCCACAACATTGTATTGTTAGGTATTGTTGTGATTGTTACTAGGTATTTGAGTCACAAACTGTCATGACGCGCTCTAAAATTGGATCAATTACATAATATCATAAAGTTGTTTTACGAATGGCCACTAAGATATTCTGATACACACAATTATGCGTTAAAACCCTCGTTCTTAAAATTATTTGTCTTATCTATTCTGTGAAGAAATGTTTGCTGCTACAAGTTGATTTGATTCTCTGTGGCTAGAAACATTGAGTCGACAGGATCGTTTATTTAATAACTTCTGCTTTCGCAAATTCTCAGTTAAAAAAATCGAGTCGGCAGGAGCGTACATCTTTCGCATATTCAAGTAAAGTAAGCGATAACAGTGCGCCTAGCCAAAATGTTTTTATTGACATACACTAAGCCTTAGTGACTAAGGAGTCGTCACGTGATTTGTTTATGTCAATCCTGTCAGTTTTCATACATTACTGAAAGCAAGAACATTTTGAATAGAACCCTAGACATGATAATTATCAAGCATAAGTTTTTCCTTCAAAATCCGTGCGCCACAAACTAAATCGAGTATGTCTGTCGGTATATTTCATCCAGCAACCGAGGCTTGGTTCTGTAATTGTCACAAGATTGACATTTGACGGCACGAGTGAGGCTGACGTGAGATAGACACGGCGTTACGGGATAATCCTGTTTCCACGTGTGGATCGAAAAAATATGCAATCTATTCCTGAATGTAGACGGTAAATAGGTAAATGTAAAGGAAAACGTGGTAAGGAAATGTTACTTACTTAGAACAAAATGGATTACTGGCTTAGAAGGCTTACTTAGGGTATTTAAGGGTGTTGGGACCTTCGCTATATAATTTTCGGTGACAATAGATGGCGTAAGCGTAGCCACACCATTCGGTGATCGAAATATTTTTATTGTCATAGATAAACTAAGCTAAATGAGCTCTACACCTTAAATTATAGATGAAAAAAAATATTACTTATAAATATTCCGTTTAAGTAAGTTTAAGGAAAAAATAAGATATTTTGACGATAATAAATTCAATATTATGAGACAAGAGTTAAAAAATCAGAATGGAAGAGTAATGGAACGTTTATGTCATTTATTTTATTTATTTATTTGGTCAACCAACGGCAAGTACACTGATACATGGTTACAGTTTGCAGTTAATACATATAAAAAACTAAGCGCCTCGCCACTTACAGGTGGACACAACATGCACTAATACTTTAGGTACTTAATTACAAAATTAGGTAATGTCGTATGGTTGTCCTGCTGTTGCTTAAGTATTTACCGGGAGAGCCTTCAGCGCTCCCCATTTGTCCGGCCAAGTAGTTAATGCCATCTGCGGCAAATCTACAATAAGTCACGTCAAAAAACGTTTCAAATGACAACATGCTCTATTTCTTCTAGTCTATTTTTTATGGCCATTACCAACTGACCCATTTTTTTTCCATCCGATACTAAATTGAAATGTTTCAGTCGAATTTACTTATACCATTAACTCAAATGTAATTATGCGTGACTACCTTAAAATTTCTGATTTAGTTGCTATCGATTAAGTAATCATTAAATTCTATTCACACAGATAATATTATGTTCAGAGTGAATAGGCACCTTCTAGACGAACTCGCTCCATCTTAGACCTCGTCGACGCCTTCGGGCAAGTTTGGGGCCAAAGAGTAAACTCATCAAAGGTAAAAAAAAACACTTTCCTCACACCAAATAGAGACGCATCGCCCAATAATTTAACAAAATTATAAATATGAATGACAACTATTTACAAATTAACTACAACTCAAATATAAATTTATTCATTTATGCAACGCAATATGCTGGGAATTATGCAAATTATATCAATAATAATAAAAAGGGATTTAAATTTAATGTAAATAAAATTATAAATTGGTTGACGAAATAAATAATTATTGCAATAAAATGCATACATTTGTGTTGAATTGCCTAATTAAATGAAGCTCAAATGTATGCATTTTATATATATAAAAATAATAATTATAATAATAGTCTTGTATGGTCTGGGACAGCTTTACAGTTATTTAAAATGATTAAATTTATTTATAGTACTTTTTGCCATTTGCGTAGTAATCGTCCTACACGATGCATTTAAACTACTTAATAATAAGTAAGATACTATAAATAATAATAAAGATATTGTTACATTACATCCGACCCACTGCTGGGCACAGGCTCAAAAACCATAGAATATATTAATATTTTTTTTAAGTAAACTTATTTTCTTTAAGATGACCAAGTTCGTCAATTTACTGCAAAGTACTAAGGTACAAATTGCCAGTCTTCCGCAGAATAAAAAAAGAGGTAACCGTATCACATCATGGTTCGACAAATACGTAGCCAGTATTGTATAATCCTTATATTTTTTGGGTTTTCTAGTGACTAGGCCATTGCAGGTTGATCAACCTTATGGTTGCGCCACCAGTGGAAATTATTCCGGATTCGGTTGCCGGCAACCAAGTAAGTTCTCTCTCTCTATTTAACAGCTGCGCTCTTGTCGGTGGAGTAACCGCCAGTCCTCTCTTCTTCCCGCCAAAACCTTCACCTCCCGATACGACACGACCTGCACCTTCTCTTTTATTTGTTTCATAAATGTTATCCTAGGTCTACCCCTTCCTCTCTTCCCTTCAATTTTTCCTTCTATAATGTAAAGTAAGTTACCCTTACAAAAAAAAAAACAACATTTTGTTGGTAACGCAACCGTTGTGATGCCGCCTCATCTCGCAAGAACACTCTTAAGATAGAGCCCTAAAGTCTAAAAACTTAATCGGGAAAATAACGCACGTCTACAGCTATTGTTTTTTGTAATAGTTTATTTATTATTGTGATTCTGTATATCTCTCCCCTTAAATTAATAATTACCTAAACATTACAGCATAAACCCACTCGTTTTTTTAGGTACCTAGACTGAATTATTCCCAAATACCCGGTAAAATATTGAGTCGAATTTTTGCCCACTATTTTATTTCTTTGAATTAAAAAATCAAAAGATCGAGGCATAAAAAGCGTTATCAAGTGTCAAAGTTATTTAAATAGACTATACTCATCCTCACTATTATTTATAAAAACGTGGGAACATTAGATTTATTAATGTAACGTCATAGCTATCGCATTCAAATTGGGCGTGTTAAATGCGTGAAAATTAGTAAAGAATTTCAAGAAATATCATGCTAACAACATTTTTGTTGTGTTTTATTTTTTCACTTTTTTTCTACTATTGTTTTTGATTTATTTGTCTCATTATGCAATAAAAACCTTTGCCATTGTCATTTTAATTTAAAATTCGTGCGCAGAATCACAACGTGACCGTGTTTAATGTCAATTTGAGGAGCTTAATTCTGTGAATCAATTATCATTGGTTATATTGTCATTTATTTTTAATTGAATACAGCTCTGTCGCGTGAAAAAGTCACGCCAAAAAGGGGCCTTCGTACATTAATAAATGAATTACGATACATCGTAGTTACTTTTTATAGTGAGATATATTAACACACTGATGACTGACTTTTAGTTATCTCTGAGTGATCCATCACGATAAAATGATAGATACTGATCAAGTAGAAAAATAACATAAGCTCAGAGTCCTTAAATAGGCTCCGGACACAAGTTGGCCGCTGCAAGGATAATCTCTGCAGGTGGGGATACCTGGTTGATGGTTGTGATGAGTGCGAGTGTGGAGTATCGCCACAAACTATGGCTCACCTTTTATGCTGTCCAAAATGCCCTAACGCCTGCACTATTAAAGACCTTCACGAAGCCACTGACAATGCCGTAAGCGTGGCCAATTATTGGTCAGCAAAAATTTAATATCGATCGCCATCGACTCGCATAGAAGAAGAAGCTCACGACTATATATTAATGCGGTAGTCAAATGTAGGTGTTTCAAATGATCCAAAACAAGAGCCAGTAACACTTCACAATACTTTACAGAAAGCAAAAAAGTAATATAAGTACCAGCGACTGTAACAGCAGTCGCGGGCGGAAAGATAGTCTTTATTATATTTAAGCACGTGCGACACATTTTCCCCCAACCTTGATCTTGGTAAACGTATGTCGCTTTGCACTTGACTCTGTGCCAATTGCCGGCGTTAAATTTTGATAATCACCTACATTATGTTACTGTGTGGTTGACAAAGATCATTCTATTATAAATAGTATGAAAATTGGTTATGTAGGTACGGAAAAAGAAAAATCTCCTTTGAACATGATTTTTGGTTTTTAGTCTTAGGGATACTTTTAGGGAGTTTAATCACTGAGTCATTCAAAATAATGAATTATTCGTGTGGGAATAATGCAACGGGGAAAGAGAGAGAGAGAGACAGAAAGGTAGAGCCAGTTATTAATAACTTTCTTGTTAAAAATTATCAACACACAAAACCATGTAAGTAGATGCCTTAACATAAAATGTAACAAGCCTGTATATGTCCCAGACTCCTCAATCAACCCAAGATGCTAGAGCTTTTTCCTTCACGCTGTTCCAAAACAAAGCCAATTCAAAAAACAATGATGTTTCATAACAATAAACTAAATAAACTGCGAATAAACCAAAAAATATTCAGTTTACGTATACAATAATAACAAAATCCGTTTGCCGAACAAAATCCCTTCTAAGTCACCATTCTTGTCAGATTGTCGACGCGTAAACCAGAATTACAGAATTATTTACTTGTACACGTACATTTTTCCAAGTTTCGTACGATACACTTGATGTTACACACTCAACTTTGATACGGAGAATATTCTATACATGGGTCGTTCTTCTTTTTTATCGACAATGATCTGTCCTTCGTTCTGCTTCTGATAAGTTATGTTTTAGAATTTTGTTTCATGTTTCCACTGTCCAAAAATATAGTTATCTTATTATACTCAAAATACAAGCAAAATACTAATCGGTTCCTCAATTAGTCCTTAAAGAAGCTTGATTGTTTTTCACAAAATTCTGTGACAGAGTGGTAAATTAAAATGCTGTCTCCGATGAAAAGGACCACTCTGTCACAATATTTTTTGGAATGTGTCTACAAAGAAAAGTATGTTACCAAGATAAAGAGAACCTCTAAATGGTCCTCTACAGACACATCTTTATATGATGTTTTAAAATATTTAATGCCGTTATAATTTTAAAGATGTTAAATCCGATAAATTGAGAAAATGTCTTTTTATTGTCGATAAAAAAGAAGAACGACCCACATACAGTGTAGTAGGTTAAGTAGTTTCCGTCCTTTGGGGTTAAATCGCTGTCGGCTCACTTCGCTTCTTCTCTGAGATATAATGTAATCCTCTACGATACCATGCCACTAATGCATTTTCAGACACATAGATATTTTGCTAACATGAGAAAACAATTGAAACTTCTCCAATTTTATAATAGTGAACTAAACGCTATCTATGTCTGATATTTGTTGACAACAGATTTACTTGGAATTTCACTCTTTAGACACCAGACAACCGCAGTCTATTATCTACATCAGCAAGATGTATTTCTAAACTGAACACTCCAATGTTAAAAAAATATGTAATGCATAACGATTACGATTATTGGTTTCTCCCTCAGCTGTTCACCTGTCACCACAATGGTCCCTCATTTTCACCTTAGAACGCCATATAATTTCATAATTGTCTTCTGATTACTTGTAACTCTTCGCCCAACGCATTCGAGAGTTAAGACAGTAAGATATACAGTCGCATCATGACTTTAAATTATGTACCTATATACGTTGTTTGTGATAGTTAGTATTACCTACACAACTGTTTGTATACCAACGCTTTGATTTTCGTCGAGTTTGTTCCGTGTTCTTTGATGTTCTTGGAAATGTCATTCGGAAAGTCCGTGGGGTGATTCGTTTTTCTAGTGCGTTTGTTTCCGAAGCTTTCCTAACTACTTGGCTGAAGTTACACACATTAAGGAAGTAATTTACACTGGTCTATGTTTATACGTAGACTTGTTAATGTAAGCTACTTTTTTGTATACTTAAATAATAATTATTATCATCTTCAATTTAAGAGCCACGCTCTTGTCGGTGCAGCGTTTTCCATGCTACTTTTTTAGGGAAAAATAGGGCAGTGGTTTCCCTCTTGCCTCCCGCCCCGCAGTACTCTGTCTGACGCAAGTGGGATGGCGCCCAGAGTAGTCTATTATAAAGCCATACTAGGACTCCTGTCCTCCACCTCTGAATAGTACCGACAGTTACTGCTGCCCTCTGTCAGGTTCCAGGTTACAGCGGATTAGTCCCTCAAAAAAATAATATAATGTTTAATAATGATGGATGATATTTATTACGGGAAGTGTTGCTTTATTTCGATGAGGGACTTTCCAGGTTATGTTCATCAAAAACAATACACATGGCATTGTTTCATTACTCGGGTATATAATTATTCAAAAATATAATAAATAGTGACAGTGGTATACAGGGTGTTAGTGACATCGTAACGAAAACTTTGAGGGGTGATTGAGGCCATAATTCTGAGATGATATCAAGTTGAATTTTCCGTCGCAAAAGTATAGAATTGAAAATAATTAAAAAAAAAAACACAAAAATTTTCAGGAATATTCAGACTGAAAATTCCACTTGATATCAACTCAGAATCATGGTCTGAACCATCCCCCTCAGTATTCGTTACGGTGTCACTAACACCCATACCTACTTGTATGGCTACCGTATGTACTTGTGTGGGGTGTAAGTGACATCGTAACGAATACTGAGGGGGATGATTCAGCTCATTATTCTGAGTTAATATCAAGTGGAATTTTTCATCGCAAAAGTATAGAATTGAAAATAAGTAAAAAAAAAACTAAAAAAAATCATAAATTTTGCGACGAAAAATTTTACTTGATATTAACTCAGAATCATGGCGTGAAACATCCCCCTGAGTATTCGTTACGATGTCACTAACACCCTGTATATAAAAATAATTGTTGCTTGATATATGGATCAGATATGGTATAGAATTATGTTGCTTCTCTTTATGATAATGGATGGAAGATGTGTTGTGCCTGGGTGTAATAACAACGTCATTATACGAGTACCCAAAAACATGCATAACATTTGCGTTTTCCATTAAATTAGGAGGTTAAACGAAGGCAACTTATTACAGCGCAATCTATGTATTGTTTAGGGAACGCACCATGGAAAATTCCTCATCTTTATAATCCATTATAGTCCTGTTCAGAGTACATTAAAGTGTCATAGGGTTCGAGCTCTAAACCACTAAATTCGAATTTAAGAGTTTGAGTTCATGTTTGTTTTTTTTTAATGGACAATTGACGCCACGTGTTTTCCAATATTTGCGACCGGTCAATAGCAATATAATAGGTTCGCTTCCTACACTACACATATTACATGGTGTAGGGGCATTATTAAATAGGACTTAGCCATAACTGCCGACAAGTGGGTGTATATACTATCCTTTGGGGAGATATGCATAATGCTAATGTACTATGTTTTTAAAGTGTTATGTTTAGTTATTTTTTTAGTATGTTATGTAAATATCTAGGTGAAGAGCCGTATTAATTTAAAAAAAAAAAAACACAAAAATTTTCAGGAATATTCAGACTGAAAATTCCACTTGATATCAACTCAGAATCATGGTCTGAACCATCCCCCTCAGTATTCGTTACGGTGTCACTAACACCCATACCTACTTGTATGGCTACCGTATGTACTTGTGTGGGGTGTAAGTGACATCGTAACGAATACTGAGGGGGATGATTCAGCTCATTATTCTGAGTTAATATCAAGTGGAATTTTTCATCGCAAAAGTATAGAATTGAAAATAAGTAAAAAAAAAACTAAAAAAAATCATGAATTTTGCGACGAAAAATTTTACTTGATATTAACTCAGAATCATGGCGTGAAACATCCCCCTGAGTATTCGTTACGATGTCACTAACACCCTGTATATAAAAATAATTGTTGCTTGATATATGGATCAGATATGGTATAGAATTATGTTGCTTCTCTTTATGATAATGGATGGAAGATGTGTTGTGCCTGGGTGTAATAACAACGTCATTATACGAGTACCCAAAAACATGCATAACATTTGCGTTTTCCATTAAATTAGGAGGTTAAACGAAGGCAACTTATTACAGCGCAATCTATGTATTGTTTAGGGAACGCACCATGGAAAATTCCTCATCTTTATAATCCATTATAGTCCTGTTCAGAGTACATTAAAGTGTCATAGGGTTCGAGCTCTAAACCACTAAATTCGAATTTAAGAGTTTGAGTTCATGTTTGTTTTTTTTTAATGGACAATTGACGCCACGTGTTTTCCAATATTTGCGACCGGTCAATAGCAATATAATAGGTTCGCTTCCTACACTACACATATTACATGGTGTAGGGGCATTATTAAATAGGACTTAGCCATAACTGCCGACAAGTGGGTGTATATACTATCCTTTGGGGAGATATGCATAATGCTAATGTACTATGTTTTTAAAGTGTTATGTTTAGTTATTTTTTTAGTATGTTATGTAAATATCTAGGTGAAGAGCCGTATTAATTTTAATCAAGAAAAACGTAATAATAAGTCCGTAATTCTAACACGTTTTTCTATGAAGTCACAGTGTACTGTGACGTGTGTGTGTGTGTGTGCGTGTGTGTGTGTGTGTGTGTGTGTGTGTGTGTGTGTGTGTGTGTAAATTGGAGATGTCCTTAGAAAAGGTTTAATACGATCTACTCTGAACCGGCGTGCGTGTATGAAGCGATTGATGAATGTGGAGTAAGCAAGAGAAGTGTGTCAGGACCGAAGCAAATGGAATTCTATAGTCTCTGCTTACCCCGGTGGGAAATAGGCGTGGGTTTATGTATGCACAGTGTACTTTTTCATATAAGTTCCAGTCATTTTGTGTTTTGACGTTTAGTTAAATGTAACTGCTTTGACTAGTTGGAAACTGGTCTAATATCTTTATATTCTAGCACCTTAGCCAATTTTCAAACGATTATGACAATCGACAGTGACAGTGTTAAAAATGTATGTGATTGACATGTCACATTTTTATCACAGGCAGAAAAAGACCTAGAACGACGTACAATGACCAAATTGGAGATGTCCGTAGAAAAGGTTCAATAATATCTACTCTGAACCGGCGTGCGTGTTTGAAACGATCGATGAATGTGGATGAAGCAAGAGAAGTATGTCAGGATCGAAGCAAATGGAATTATAAATAAATAAATAATTTATCCTGCCAAAGAGCAATGGAACGCAGTATCCTAGGCGTTAAACGAATCGACCGTGTGCGAAACACTACACTGCGATCCAAAACGGGTATCACTGATGTAGGGAAAAAGTCCGCCAAACTGAAGTGGGACTGGGCCGGACACGTTTGTCGGATGCATCCGGAGCGGTGGGCACGAGTCGTTACTCACTGGATACCTCAGGGCGGGCTTAGAAGTCGAGGCAGACCGCGTAAAAGATGGTGTGACGACCTCAATGCTTATCGCAAGGATTGGCCGGAGATCGCACAAAGTCGAGAGGAGTGGAAAAATCAAGGGGAGGCCTTTGTCCAGCAGTGGGATCGTATAGGCTAAATAAGATAAGATAAGAAATAATTTATACAAAAGTGAGCTTTCAAACACCAAACTGTCTTCGTACACCTAAAACTAAATCTTAGCGCGTGTGCACCGCTTTTCTAGATCACCTCCTACGTACGCTATAAACGTATCAAACCTATTTTCGTCGTGATGTCATTTGCTATAACGATTACAACATTACTCTTGATGTAAGGTCAATGTGACCATTTGTCCGCGACAATACAAACGATTGAGACAAATCTCTGTGCAAATGACTTTGTACTTCTAAAATTGAAAGTTAAAAGGTGAATTTAATTGGAACACAAACACAAGAGAGAGAGAGAGAGGGATTGCGTCCTCTAACATGATGGACTAATGTTATGGGCGATAGGCTGATCCCTTATCACCATAAGGTTCATCATATCCATCTTAGGACTTCGTATCAACAGTGGCTGCAAGTTGTCTTTGATTACTTGTGGCTCTGCCCACCCCATTTGGGATTACGGGTGTGAGTTTATGTATGTATGTATCTACAAACACAAACCACTTTAAAATAACATAACATAAAAATACTTTATTGAACACACAGGAAATACAAAATACAAAACAAATGAGAAAAAGAAAGAGTACAATAGACGAAGAATAAAAAAAGAAAGAAGAATAGGATTGAAGATTTGCTTTCATGGCTTTAGTAAACACTAATTAAAGTTTTATTAACATGAAATAATTTATTACTTATTTTTATTTAGAGTTTTCAGACTTATTTGATGTACCGCACATTGTTATGTTATCTACACGAAGTGTAATATATTTTAGTACATTATCTATTGCCGTCAGTTCTTGATCAGGAGTTAAATTAGTGATAGCGAATACGGCTTCCTTTTCTATCTTTGTCTTGGGCAGTGAACTGCACTTTTTAGCACTTACGTGTTTGTGTACATTCATAGTTATGTCTCTTTCTAACAAGGTCTCTGGGTCATGTTTGTCAACCTCTTTGACACACTGTGTGAGTTTTCACAGTTGTGAATTGTTACGTTGGTGTGAAAATTTGATATGGAAACCAGTTAGAAAGTTTGATAAACATAGTTCATGCTGACCTTTGAATATTATAATCATAATAATATATATGCTACTCCTACTCTAAACATTATTACGAAATTAAAACAAGTATAAAACTATTACTATTCAAACGAAGAAATTCGAAACAAAATAGCATAATGTTGTTTCTTGTAATGGCACGAATTTAGATTGCCAGTACTACAATAAACTTCAATGAATGTCTAATTTTAAACCTGGCTTCAAACAAAATAAATCTAGTTTAGGCAACTACTTTGCAAATGGGCACGAAATGAGTTTTCGAGTCGGTGTCGGCGTAGTGCACAACGATACAGGGATTTTGCATTAAACCTATTGAATCGTCTGTGAATTTGGTCATTTTATTTTCAATTATCTAATTGTTTCGATAGGGTATTTATTACTCGGGCAATTTTGTCATTCTGACGCTCATTATTGTACTATGAGCTTTCTTCTCGGTTTTATTGGCTTTTATTTTAGCATCCTTTTCAGTAAAATTTATTTGCAATTGATATAATTTAAAACGTCTTTCGAAAATTCAGACTTTCAGTAGTTAACGGCCACTGTAACATCTTCAAGTATTTTTGTATTACTTAATTAAATCATCATCAGCCCATTAACGTCCCCACTGCTGGGGCACGGGCCTTCCCTATGGATGGATAGGGAGATCGGGCCTTAAACCATCACGCGGGCCCAGTGCGGATTGATGGTTATTAACGACTGCTAATGCTGCCGGGACCAACGGCTTAACGTGCCTTCCGAAGCACGAAGGAGCTCGAGTTGAAAACTTTTTTTTTGTGGTCACCCATCCTATGACCGGCCTTTGCGAAAGTTGCTTTACTTCAACAATCGCAGACCGAGCGCGTTAACCGCTGCGCCACCGAGCTCCTCTTAATTAATTAAATACAATAAGTAAATTTATAACTTTATAGTCTTGATGTGTGTACATTAGTTGTGTGTTTTAATGTTTATAGTAAAATGATTATACATATATAAGAATCTCAATTTTGTGATTCTATATTGGGCGTCTAATTCTTACCTGTTATAATTTTAGTAATAGATACAATATCAGTAGTATTAAGCGACAAAATATGAACACGTTTATTTTATAACATAGTAACCAGGTACTTATCTTAAAGATTCTCATTGCAGATACAGTTTAACAAGCGTGTCCTCCTTTCCTTGACCATTTATAGAAGCTGAGCTTTGACGATTATACTTATTACCATAAAAGGATATGTGTAAAGAGTAGCAAGTACCAGTTTATTTATTATATTATTAAAATAATCAAGTGGTGTGAAACCCTACTCTGCATTTTACAAGCTTTAAATATATCTTCCGATGACATTGACGGACAGATTATGTCGGTCTCCGCGTGAGATCACCTCGGGGGCCATATTTTCCACGTTACTTATAATAAGTGTCTGTACGTTGTCATCATCTTGCTACCGACTTATAGTAATTATGTACCGTAGATTCATTTCTAACTGACGGGAGATCAGATTTTCTACATTATTAGCTACTTTCCCATCCTAAACTGAATCGTACCTAGGTTCCATAAAAAGTCCTCCTTTAAAGAAAAAGAAATTATTTTTCAAATGACTCATTCATCTCCATTGGCAAACTATGCTTTGAAACTGGGTCTACGCAAAATTTCTAAATGCCTAGTAGGTAATTTGTATGGCTTTGTTAGTCTTGTATGTCCTGGTCTTATGACAAACACGAATAGTAAGATTAAGTACAATTGTTTTATGCTGCGTATAAGGAAGTCCAGGTATTTATGTTTCCTTTCTTCTACCCACACCTTTTCCACATCAAGTTCAAATATGCTATCAGGCGGGGTCCTTGATTGTACAGTAAGTATAATTATATTATTATACCATTGTGTTGTCGAATTATGCTTCATTTCCATACAATTAGAGCCAATTAAGAGCATTAATCTGATTCAATGATTTAATCCCATCACTTTATCAATCTTCAAACATTCTGTAGCCGTGATCCCTTGTCACCATAAGGTTCATCATATCTATCATAGGAATTCGTATCAAGAATGGCTGGATTTACCTTGATTACTTGTGTCTATGCCTCTCCGTTACGGATTACGAACTTTAGTTTATGTATGTGTGTATGTATTTTTTAATATTATATTATTGCTCTTGTGCACCAGGTGTTAATGCATTTCAATTTGTCGAGTCCACCTTGATTGTTTCGCAGTAAACTTGTCTCAGACTGAAGCTGATGCTAATTTTGTTTGTTCACAAATTTATTCCGTCTCAGTCCAAATCGTTTGTTAAGGTACTCAGTTGGTACATCTGTTTGGTTCTGAATGGAATTGTTTTTTTAACATAAAGACTAAATTTTATGTAGTTCACCCTCAATCATAGTGTCTTATTTTTTTTTTCTTTGCGGTGAGAGCTTTTAGCCGTAGTAGCCCAGTTGGTAGAATGCTTGCGTCTCACTTTGAGGTCGCTGGTTTGAATCCAGCACAGATTTTTCATTTGATTTCCAGTACTTAGATATTAGATGATAATTTATTTTGTACACATAGTATTGAAAATCGTATTATATTACCTACTTATCCTCCAATTTACCTATCCTTCTCGTGGTTAACACTTTAAGCTCAAACAAATCAACCTCACTATTAAATACTTACCTACCTTACTAATAAACTATAGGTAAGTTAGTACATTCGATTATTATAAAGTCAATTATCTAAATACCATAGAAATCGGTAAAGTAATTGGTTATTTCTCGATATATTTTAATTAAAGGGGTTTGCCTTGCAATGTGATGCGATAAATCTTATCATGAGTTCATTAAATGGATATCGTTGAGCAAACCTCGATGCGCAAGAGTGGTTATAATCGAGTGCCGTGCGCTGAAGATAAATCGATAATGTCAGTTCCATTATGTTTATTAAGCACGGCTGGAAGTTACTTGTTAAATTATATTGAATATTATTAAAGTAAATGCATTAATCGTTTAAAGGGTTGCACTCATTCAAAATGGGCCCATTATATTATGGGCAACGAACTCTTATTCTATCAACACCAACTCAACAACAACGCACCAACGAACAACAACAACGCAACGAACTGACAGTCACCGTATATGGCTACCGTATGGCTCATCATATTTTATATCTTTTAACAGAAGTAGCTGCAAGTCTTTTGGATACCTACATGTGGTTCATAGATTCAGGTTGAAGAAGAAGAGACCCACCCATTTGTTATAGACTTGAATTATTTATATTAGTTTAAGGATGCAATACTTACATAATATATAGCGTTGTATTAGTTTTTAAGATCAAGGAAAATAGGCACTCACATTAAAATTTTAAGGGAATATGTACCTAAGGAAAGGTTTTATTCAATATATATTACTAACGACACTTTTCTGGATTTACATTGACTGTTCTTTGAATTTTAAATCAAACCACAATTACACTTCTCAATGAATTCCAACAAAGTTTTTCTCTTGATAAACCTGATTACTTACCTAAAAGGAAGTTCTGCTAAAAAGCACTCTGATATTGGACGAAACAAAATGCAAGTAAAATTCTGTTACGGTGGAGCTGTAGCGAACATTGTATAGAAGTTTATGAGGGCACGTGACAAGCTCGGGACTGTAGCCTGTGACTTTAGAATGGACCTGGGCGTTATTCTGGAAGGCTTCGTACGATAATGTAACCGTAGCATCATCGGATAGGTACTTCTCTGCTGGACTAAGAGCATAGTAATAGGCCACTTGACAAATTAGTCAAATAAGATACTTTTTTCCGAATCGTCAAAAGGTCAAAACGAAAGTTTTCTTTGGAGTTCGTACGGAAATACTGCCCTGTGACATCATCAATAAAAGCGATTACACTTCTTACTCATTGTTACTTAATACATAAATAAAATTCGAAAAAAGTCAAAAGTAAAATGAAATTGATTTTTGATCATCCTAGACTAGCTTCTATATTCTTCCTTTTATAATTTATCTTTGACCCAGTCAACTACCCTATTAGAATAGTACTACGAATACAACACTGCAGAGGTAACTCATCGCCGCGCATAAATTCGCACTTCACAATACTTCACCCCCTCTGGGACTTACTTTAGTCTATATGGCGAGAAGCCGCTGAGAAGTAACAGGAACGCGCGCGTACACTATTTTATTCACTCGCACTTATGTGGTAACGTGGCATATGAAAAGAATGAGATTAGGTATTGTATGGAGTGTCCGGGTGTGAAAAAAAAAAACAGAAAAAAGTGAACTCGAATTATATCCTTCCTAACATGAATGACTATTTATTATTATGTAAGTATATAGGGTCGTCCAATGACGTCATAAATCGTCCGAAACAGACGCATAAGGCCAATAATGATGATAGGCTCGTAACCAGAAAGCACAGGATTAATCAAATATCTATGTAGAGGCTTCTAATACTCATAACAATAGACGATGTACAACGATATCCCATGTAGGGACAAGTTGCGTTCTGTTAATTTTGAAACTCTGTGAACACCTTTAGATTCAACGAAACTGATAGATACAACAATAATAAAATGAAACATAATAAGAACTAAGAATTATTGAATTTATTAAATTCATGTGAAACTCCTAAAAATCCAACCATTTAAGAGTCCAATCGAAAAGTACCGTGGAATTGAGTCGGCATATAAAAATAAACATGTGTTTCATATTTCAACTGCTGTAAACAGAAACATGTCAAAAGCAATAACAGACGTTTAGGCAGGAAACCAGACAGATGACATATTAATAACCAGGCGCCACTGAGACGCGTTTGAAGTTTGGTACAAATAATAGAACCTGTAAAAAATGTAACAATGTTTTTATGAATAAAGAAGTACAAGCAAAAGGTGACCCAGACAAGGTCGCAGATGAGCCAGCCACTATTGTAAATATCATTTGAGTTAGTTATGACATTTAATTCTGCCCGGGAAGTATATATAAATAAGATATAAATACCTAGATGTCAGTTGAATTGAAATATCCAAATACATTTTATTAAATAACTTATTATTAATAGCACATTCAACGATCCACACGACGATGAAACAACTTCTTGCCATATATATAATATCTAATAACAATATTTTAACTTACACAACACTTTAGCTTCTTCTTTTTTGATTTCTACTTTTTCCGTCTTCGAAGTGCGTATGTCGTAGTACTTAAGTGGAATTGTGTGGTTTCCTTCTACCTCAACAGAAAATAAGCGTAATCTTATGTTTGTATCATTTTTAACAAACCAAAATATTCGACATGAGGAACCTAAATAGACGGTATTTTGTATGAATATTTGGTCGAAAAGATTTACGCACTTGGCTATGCATGGCTATAATTAATTTCTTTGACAAAGGACGAATCATTTTTGAGATAATAAAACTCACAAGAGAGATTTTCTATTCTCTAACTCCCAATACGTACAAATTACCCCAACTTCAAGTTTGATTAACTCTATATACTGTTTATTAATTAGCACAGTATAAAACCTTCAGTATTACAAAGGAAACATAATTTGAAAAGACATCACAATTCCAAAGCGTTGGAACGTTCCGGACCATCCGTGAATAGGGAGTCTATTTCGGAAATTTGCAAAATCCTGTTCCGGGAATACAGAACAGTGTATCCGATAAACGTTATTACTTGCGTACGTGCCAAAAGAGTTTGGCAAGATGTTGTAGAAAAGTGGCACGTAGGATGGAAAAGGTAGTAGGTAAGTAATGTAAAGTTTAAAGTGAATCCCCTTTTAATGCAATGGATTTACTTAGAATATACTGTTAATAGGTTGCGGGACCATTAAATAATGAGTATTTTTCGATTTCTAGTAAATATTAGCTACCTACTACAAAAATACATAAACTTATCTAACTTTGTTCCTTATGGAAATTACAGCTCTCTCTAATTCCCACAGAGAACAAAGTTGCAGTCACATATTAATTTGATTTTGCTTTTACTTGGTATCTCATTATACTATGGCATTTTCTACTTGACTGTTTGGTAAATTCAAAATTGTTTTATTTAGATTACAAAAAATATATTATATATTCTAATTTTTCCAATTAATAATTTTAACTATTTTGATGACAATAAAATTGAGTAATAGCCTCTGGTGTAATGGTTCAGTGGGTGTAACAGACAGAGTTACTGTCGCAGTCATCCGTGATTAGGTACATTCCTAAGTCAAAGATACATTGTGGAATTCTGATCACTAAATAAAGACAGATCTAAAGAGGACAAAAAGTTTTCTTTTTTCATATTTAACTTCTTTACTTATGAACTTTTACAAAAAAAAAGTATTAGTATGTGCGACATTTCGTCACGTTTTCCTATGACGTGACAGTGTGCTTTTTCACATAAATTCCATAGTAATTTTGTGTTTTGACGTTTAGTTTAGTAAAGAGTAACTCATTTGACTAGTTCGAAACTAGCCTATTACACCTGGCATGAAATCTCGCAAACAATGTCAACCTTCAGCAAATTCCATTGACACCAGACTGCAACATACATAGTTGTACGGTCACGAGCATTAATATGTATACACTTTGGTACCATGTCACATTAAGTTTTTTGACAAATTGAACTGTAAGTCTCACTAAATGTCAAATATATTAGTGCGACAGAGTTCTAAATTGGGTACATTATATTGCTCATGACTGTACACTCATGTTCAGTGGATACTAAAAGGACTACTAAAACCTGTTTTAAATACGATATTCACTTTCAATAGCAATGCAAACAGGTGTTTGAGGTTCATATTTCAAAGCGCGCACGTCATTTTGCAATGCGATCGTGTGAAGTCGTTTTAACTTTAGTGCTTTTGAATATGCCTTTCAATCCGCCATTTTATTGAAAGGTAATAATATGTGGAAAGTTGATGGGAAGCATCCTGATCTAGTGAAGTGAAGGGACCTGGTTATTTAACTTGGAACACGTTTGAGAATTAAGTGTTATGAGATGGAAGATAGGGACTTAGTAGTTGTTTTGTGTTTGTTGGAAATGGATGTTGTTTTTGCACTAATACGAGTAGCATAGAATAAAGAATTATACTGCATATAACTCTTCGTCCCGCACCAAACAATATGGCGCGCCGAGCTAGATTTACCTCACCCCCTCTGAGTCCTTACTTTAGTCTAAATGCCCGGAAGCCACTAAGAAGTAAAAGAGAGCGCGCGCGGACTTTGTATCTCGCTCGCACTTACGCAGTAAGGCGTGCCTTTTAGAAACATTTTTGTATGATGTGTCCGGGATGTGCTTAAACATTATACTCCCTGATTTTTCTCGTTTTGTCGAAGATTAGCCTATATTGGACGATGTATATTTCCAGTTATGTTTCACAAAGACAACACACAAATATAATCCCTAATGGGGAAGGTAGAACAGGTGTTCACACAGGTGTTCAGAAGGGTACGTAGAAGACAACTCACATCCACTTTCTATACGAAATCCTGAGATCGGATTTGTGAACCTCCTCGACTCGTGCTTCTAGCCTAATGGCAGCTTTTTTAATGTAAGTACCTTCATTTACTTTGCCTCATTTTGAAATAAGTACTTATGGCGGACCCAACTAGTTCCGCTCACATGCAACAGATGGCGCCACATTCAATAATGCAGTCTTCAAGCAGTCGTGAAACGCGATATCGAAGTTTACACAGCAAGACGCATATATACAACTTCCAACACAAGACTGTTTCGATCGTCAATCCCTAGTCACATTACCAACTTGTGGCTAGCGGGGTACTATGCTCAGTTCGGTACCCCGAAAACATTCTTTGGCGGCAGCACACCCACGCCGCCAAATACTTATAATACTTGGCTTTACTATGAGATATTTACATTTCTAAGCCCCTTATACAAATGGCGTGGGCAGATCTGCAAGTTTCCTGTCGCTTATAACAAGACTATAATTCACCACTATAATTATCGATTTGAAATGGGACCGATGCAAAATTAAATCGTGGTTTTCACGCGAGTGATTTATTGTAGTACCATAATTTGTAGAATACAAAATGTAAGTAGGTACTTACTTATTTAATCATATTTATTTGTTCGTTGTGTTGGTGAGGTAGCTCACTGCCTTCACAACTCACACGAGAGAAGTTTTGTTCCTAGTAAATAATTTCTAGATTGTTTCGTGGTTAATGAGCCGTGGTAGCCCAGTTGGTAGAAAGCTTAACTCTGACTTTGAGGTCGCATGTTCGAGTCCAGCACAGGCCTTAACCAATGATTGTCAAATTTGTTTTTTTTTCCTTCGCGGATTAGAAGGTGAGACAGGCAGTCAATTCTGTAAAAAACCGGACCTGTCAAGTCTTCAGGTTGGGTAAGCAGACCTTGAGAAAAACGGGATAATGCTAGGGAGATGATGTTTCGCGGTTAACCACAATGTCAACTGATGTTATAATGTTATAATGTACCTAAATGTACTATGGAACTAGGTATTTTTTTATTTTTACTTAGTGAAGATTCGCCTTTGATGGTATTTCCATTGTAACTAGTATTTAGGTTAAGTATTTCTGAAGTCTTTTTGAAGATTGTTCGTAGGGTTAGAAAATAAAGACCCAGAAGGACGGACATTGACCAAAATGAAGATGTACTAAGAAAAGGTTTAGTACGATTTACTTTGAATGTATGAAACGAAAGATGGATGAGCAAGAGAAATAAGTAAGTAAAATCAGTATCAAAAGAAATGACATTCCATATTATCAGCTTGCCCCGGTGGGAAAAAGGCATGAGCTTGTGTATGTAAGTATATTTAAAACTTGATTGATATTATAATCGATGAATCAATGTTATTGTTCAAAATTGGGTACATCATTTAGGTAAACATATCAATTAGGTACATAATTTTGAACCTAAGAAATTAATCGACTATTCGCATTTTTATTACACCACATAGCATGGACACCGCCTACATTAACGATATGGCCAAACGTTGATTGATATATCATTAAACGTTGACGTTTCAACGATATGGTCAACTTAAGTTGGCTACTTCATGAAATATGACCATTTCATGAAATATATATTATATTAGGTAATATCACGGAATTGGTACCTAAAACAAAGCTATTTACTTTAATAATTCATTGGTAATACTTTTACACAGTCACTGGACTCGTTACAATATCCATATCGACAAAAGTATTACGTAAATTAACTTGAATTGCTATTAAATACCGATCTATTGAAGTGTATTGATATTCGAGTTCAATCAACCAAAGTTATGAATGTTTAAATCATTATTGTCCACTCCAATCACTATCGAATGAAATGTGATTGATTGATTGAATAATTTTGATGGAATTTTTACATATTCCGGTATAATTGACCCAACACCATAGAATCAATTATAGAGTTTCGATTGTTTAATTATAATAATAGTAATACAAACTCCAATCTTCTGACGGTGATTTCGTTATGTTATAAATCATACAATCAGGCATTAACCTTAAGTCTGTTAAAAATAAGTTGTGCCTTTTGTATCTTCTAAATTATTAAAATATTTTAATGACTATAGAGTATTTCCAACTAATCAAATTAGTTACTTATTACTAAATTTCGAAACACGAAATAACTATGGAATTTATATGAAAAAGCACCACGTGACGTCATAGAAAAACGTGACAAAATGTCGCATTTATCATTACAATTTCCCTTTAAAAAAATTAAAAAATAAGCGAAATAGAAAAAAAGAAAACTTTTTTAGATGTCTGTTGCTGATCTGTCTTTATTTAGTAATCAGAATTTCATAATTTATCTTTGACCTAAGAAACTACTCAATTACTATTAAAACAGCTATCAATAAAATTGAGTCATACTAACAAAGCTGATTAAATAAATCCCATATAAAACTATTTAATATCAAGTTATTTACTATTTTAACCTACAGGAAACTAGACATGATTCACATGTGAAATCATGGGCTGTTAACTCATTCACAAGTATAGCTTATACTTCTTAGAAATTTAATGTGGTCTCGTTAGTAAATCATTTTATTTAAGCCCAGTGATCTCATTTCTCTAGTTTACACTGTTGTAACTATAAGGCAGCTCCAAGAAAGATTTTTCACCTCGCCAATAAGGAGCAATACATAGTTTTTAAAATTGTGCATTTAAAACAAGATTAAATTATTTTAGCTAACAATATCTACAGCTTCTTTTCTCGTGTAGGTTGTGAGGTCAGTGACCCACCTCATCAACCTTGGTGTCAGGGTAACTATTTGGTCACCAAAGGTCTCACTTAAATAAATAGCTTCCGGGACCGACTGCCCTTGCAAAGCACGGATCATTACTTTCGGACGATTGGGAGATCAACCATTAATGTCCTAACCAAACTTGGGATCTCACAGTGGTTTTTGTGATATGCCCCTACCTGTGTGGGAATTGAATCCGGGTCCACTAGACCACAGAATCCGTTGTAGCTACTACAGGAATGCTACACACCCTATAGACTTTTAGTCCATCAAGGGAAATCACAAATATGATTGTCAACTTGACAATCACAACAGTTTGCTAGAATGCAACCGCTTTGTCGTTACTAAGCCCGATGCCCCGCATTGTTATTTTTTTTTCCGGTGGTATCTGCTTATTCCGTCATTGATGTATCAAGTTGTCTCGGAAAGGATATAACTAGTTATACTTAATTTGTGAAAATATAAGGGCAACACTCACTGTAACACACGGGACATAAAAGATTGCGGAGGTTAACGGTCACGCTCACGTGTATAACGTGGACAATATTGTGTGAGCGGCTTTATAATAGACAAACAAACATGGAACTGTTTATTTAAATATACAAACTTGTTCTCAGAATATCGGTGCATTTGTTTTTGCAAGACGTCTGACGGACGTCAGCGGAAAAAGTGTTTATTTATTGAAGTCCGATTCAGTTTATAATAACCAAAGATCTAGATAATAATTTTAGGTAGGTAAATTGTATATTTATTGAACAAATTCAGACCGAAAGTGTATATTACTAGAGTGAATATTACCCCTCAGATTTGTACATAATCACTCTTTATAAATTTTTTTGACGGATTGCTATCTATTATACTCGCTCCTTGTTCGAGACGGTTAACAGTGTAGTCTAGTAGTGCTGCAAAGGACTTTAGGCTTTTAGCCCTAAATTTCAGCCTACCGAGTCCTTTTTGGGACTAGACCAGTAAAATAGGGCTTTAAAAGCTTCGTCATTTTAAATAACTTTTAGCCATTTTTAAAGTAGTAGGCTTTAAAAAAGCCTATAGCCTTTTTAATGTAGTAGGCTTTTAAAAAGCCTATAGCTTTTTTTAAAGTAGTAGGCTTTTTGGGACTGGAGTCTTTATTATCATTTTTTAGTAAAAGCCTTTTTACCGATTTCAAAAAAGGGAGTTATCAATTCGATACGTATGTATATAATATTATTGGAGCTACATAAAATTCACACATGATATTGGCCTTAAAAATCGGTTGTTTTCGCCACGTTTTACAAATATTGAGGGACTGTCTGAAATTGTGTATCACTGGTAGTAGTCCCTTAGTAAAAAATATTAAATAAAAAGTAATTAAATATAAACTTCTAAAAACCACTTAAAATTATGAAATAATATTTTACTTCAATATTAATACTTATGTACTCATAAAAAGAAATCAAAATTGGTTAGGGGCCTAGAATTTTTTTTGAGGTCGGAGCCAGCAAAAAGCATTACCTATGATTAAATTATCTATAATTACTTTTTATTTAAGCCTCCTACTCAGTCATTTATTTTTTTAATGCAGTCACTTATGTCTGTCTGTGTGCGCGATTTTTCGTGCGCTTATTTCTTCTGAACCACTGAACGAATTTTAATGCGGTTTTCACTGTCATTTAGGAAATATGATATGTTTGTATTTATTAAAGAAAATAAAGAAAAATAGAAAAAACTAATACAGTTTTTTTTTAATGAAACAACAAACTTGTTAAAATTACTAGTATTTATTTTAATAGGTTGAGTAAAAAAAAACAACTGAAATGGTCTAAAATAATACGTATATTTTAATTATGCATCCCCAAAACATTTAAGCCAAGATGAAAGACACATTGAGGATTTAATGCTTTCACTACTTAAACAATTCCTTTTTTTATTTATCAGATTTCCTGCCTTAGAGAAAGATTGTTCACTGGGCACACTTGTTGCTGGTATGCATAAAATATCATATGCCATATCTTGTAAATGTGGAAAATTTAATTTTTGGTTTTTCCACCACGCTATAACATCTGTATCTTCTGGTTCCGTCGGTAATGATAAATATCTGTGCAACTCAGTTTCGTCATCTCTTCTCCGTTTATAAATTGATGAAAAAAAGCTCTTTTTAGGCATGGGCGCATCTGACAAATCTGTAGAATGTTGGTGTGGCTCAGAAGCTTGACTTTGAATATTGTACTTGTTATTAAAAAGGAAAGTCAAAGATGTTAGAGGTTCTTCATGATCATTATTTTCAGAGAAATAATCATTCTTTAGTCTGGGATCCAATATAACAGAATACTTGGCGTAATCGGTACGCAATAATGGTGAATATTCTTGCAACTTAGTAGACATAGCTTCAGCAGCTTTTCTTACAAGATCATCATTGGTTTCCACATTAGAAGTTTCATTTATTAAAATATCAAGTATTGGTATCACATAATATATGCTTGGATATCTTGACTTTGACAATAATAATGTGGCATCGTAAAATGGCAATAAAAAATCTATTAATAATTTAACTTGGTTCCATTTTGAATCTTCAATCAAATATCTTTGAAAATCAGTATTATTCTGACAAAGATAATTCAGAACGTCTTTCATTTCGAATGCACGTTTCAGCATTAGGTAGGTTGAATTCCATCTAATATCAATTTCTTTTAGCAAAGCTAACTGTGGCATGTTCAATGTAGTACAAGCTTCAAAATATGTCTGCTTTTTTTTTCCCGAAAAATTTATCTGGTTCACTAATTTGGACACCGATGATACGGGATCATTGATTTCTTGTAATCCCTTTTTGACAGCTAAGTTTAAAACATGTGCAAAACATCTTGTGTGGACTAAATCTTCATAATTCTCATTAAATAGTAAAAGTAATTGTAAACACTTTACGTTTGCTTTCTCGTTATCGGTAGTAATCGAAATTATTTTTTTCTTTAAAGAATATAAATCAAAAATGTCTTGAATTATATCTAGAACATTTTCACTTTTGTGTGGGTATGGTATTAGATCAAAGTCCAGGATAATTGATTGCAGGGTAGAATTACTTATAAAGTGTGCTGTTACAACCACATAGGGTTTATTTGTGACTGAAGTCCAAAAATCAAATGTCACGGAAATTTTATTTTTAACGGTTTTCAGTATATCTATCACTTCTTTTTGTTTTTCTTTGAATAATTTCTGAATATTTGAATTAAGGGTTGTACGACTTAACGGCGAATAATTTGAATTGAGTTCAATTAACATTTTTTTAAAATGTTCTTCGTCTACAGTACTAAAGGGATGGTTCCCATGAATTACAAAATTAAGTATCGCCCGATTGTAACGTGATTGTTTACTTGATGTCGTAGTCCTTTTTGGGCTGCTTTCATGGGTTTTGAAATGGCTCTTTAGTGTAGAATGTGAACTTTTAATAGAGAGTACTTTTTTGCATAATTTACATTGAAACCCACTTTGAGTTTTGCTATAATGTGTAGATCTAAGCTTTTTGTACTTCTTAGGAATTTCAGAAGTAGAAGCGGTACTCACATCCAGCGAATCATCTTTTTCCGTTTTCTGTACAGACAAGTCACATTCCTTCTCACTTTCTAACAATTCCAAAGTCTCATCCATCTTTTCAACAAAATTAATCAGTCTTCTTTGTGTAGTATTTATTCGATGACAACGTATTTATATGGAATAATAACTAAATTAAATTATACTACAAATAAACTTTTTATTGTAAGAGGAGATGCTGAATTAAATACGAAATAGTTTTTATGTGTATAATTGCGCCATTATTTATTTAACAAGTTTTACAATTGCCGCCATCAAAAACTAACAACAGAGAATCCACCCTTTTCTTTTTAAAACCACAGACTAAAAATGTACCGAACGTAACAAGTTTCAATTATGCCTGTATCAATTTAATATTGAGCCTCCTTGCTAGATTATACCAACTATATTCCACCAAGGAGTATTATTTTGATTGTTAAATAAAATAATTGCGTAATAATAAATAACAGCTCAGCTCAGCTTAAATTCTATCAGCACAGCACAGCTCAGCTTTTATCATCGGCACAGCACACCACAGCTATACAGCCATCAGCGATCTCTGCACGTAACATATCGTCACTGGAAAGGCAAAATTACGTAAGCGCCAAAAGGCCATTTCGAGAAAAAGCCGTTTAAAGTTTCATTTTTTCGTTTTTTTATCATAACTTTTTACCCAATTATCCAATTTAGATGATGTCAAAGTAAGGTTACATTGTTTTTTAATTTTCTATGTCCAGCAATACATATTATAACTGTTGGATTGCTATTTTAGGATATAGTGGCGCTTACGTAAAAATGACTTCAGTTTACAGTAAAGCAAATTTACTTAACCGCCATCTGGTTAAAATATTATTTGGAAGCAAAATTACTTACAGCTCTTAAGACAATGCATACGAGAACGACAATATTTCTTTAAATATAATAATACTGTAATGTTAGCGGAGTAAAAGTTACTGTAACGACTTTTACACATCTGCTCTCATTATGTAAAAATTGCCTAAAAAGTGATCGATTGATTATGTCAGTTCACCAAAAATTCTTTAAAGTAAGTTTTTGTAATATCTTACATGGGTAAAAAGACGTAAGAGACAAATAATTATTCTTAATACCTCCTTAAACTACTTATTACTTCAATTGATTTATAAAAATGGCTATTAAAATACTGAAGTGCCAGAAATAAAGTTTCATAAAATATAAATAATAGCGTACAACCCGTTATCTGTTTGTAAAAGTTTCTTTTTAACACTTTCAAAGACAGAACGTATACGGACGTTCCGATTCCAAGGTGCCATACTACCTATTATGAACCACCAATGACCCATGGTCTCTGTCCGTGAAAGGGTTAAACGGTTTTATTTAGCTAAACCCGTACGGTATATTTGTATCAAAATTAGATATTGCAATTTAAGTACCTTCCTGTTGTCAGATTGATCTGAAATTTGGTACGCACCTTTAATTCCGATGTCAATACAATATAATAAAATCAATAACATTATAAATCTAAGATGGCAGCCGGTACATAATGGGGGATTACATATTTTTCCAAACCCCCTCAATATGGGTATCAAATGAAATAGCTACACAAGTAGAATACTGTGATTATGTCAAAATTTAAAATCCAAGATGGCCGCCGTTCCAAAATAGCGGACTAGGTACATATTTTTCCACAACCCCCTCAATATGGGTATCAAAGATAGGACTACACTAGTAGAATACTGTCATTATGTCAAAATTTCAAATCCAAGATGGACGATATTACAAAATGACTGAAAGAAGGATGTTGCCCTTAATTTTGTCATTGTCATCCACCGTCCATAATATGCAGGGCAGCACAGTGGATCGCTGGGTGGGGTCGCTCCGCGAAGCCTGTGAAATCCCCAGGAGGCTTCTGAGCTTCTGGAAGGAGATAGGTTGGCTTACGTAGTCAACAATTACACGCATAATGGGCCACCTTAGAGTCTAAATGCGGAAAACAGAGCCCACTAACATAACATAACATATGCAGGGCAGCACAGTCGACCATTCAGTAGTATATTTGGGCTCAAAATTGTTTGAATTAGGACAAGCATACGTGGCTCTAAGTCGAGTCAAGTCTCTGGAAGGGTCAAGTCTTTTTAATTCCTCAATAATTCCCCTTATTGTTTTTAAGAGTATTTACCACGAAGTTTAATACACTTTTCCATTCGCTCGAACCAGGTGTTATTTAACATTTATTCCACTCCAAAGTAGAAGTGTTCAAAATGGCTGACTTGAAAGCGTTGGCCGCTCCTTCACCGCACTGGAACCTTTGACCGCGAAGAGTTTCTTTTTTAATTTTAGGAAATGTAAAGAAATCATTGGAGCTTAGGTCAGGACTGTATGGAGGATGGTCAAGAATTTCTACGTTTTCCTGCTTCAAATAATCGTTTGACGAGCGGTGTGTGAGCTTGCGTTGTCATGGTGCAGCATCCTGCACTCCTGCGCATCATCATGCGTCGCTTTGGGTTAGATTTTCGAAGTTCGGCGATGACTTGTGGTATACCAATCTGCATTAACCGTCCTACGATCTTCAAGTGCAATTGTCGCAACATGACCGATTTTCTCCACGAAGGTAGCCACCATCTTCTTTGAAGTGCTTCGAGAGCGAACAACTTTTGACTCGTTTTGGAAGACCCAAACTGTGGATTGTTGTTTGGAATCAGGATAATAGCATAAATCCAAGATTCATCACCACTGATGATGTCGTACACGTGATTTGACTCTCCTCGGTTGAACCTCTGAAGAGTTTTCTTACACCATCTGACGCGGGCTACCTTATGATCGTCAGAAAATGCGGGATGCAACGGCAAACTAGTTTTCTCACACCAAGTGCCTCATTCAATATCGTTTAAATGGTTGTCCCTGAAATGCCTAATAACGCCTCTATTCTCGGTATGTCACATGACGATTTTTGAGGATTAGTTGTCTCACAGCAACGATATTATCTTCAGTGAAGGCGGATGTCCACGCTCGAATTCTAAATACCAGCGTTCGATGGCTCGCAGACATGGCACTTCATCGTGGAATAGAGATTTTAACTGTTTGACACACTGAAGTCGCAGTAGGCCTCTTCGAAAGTTATAGAAAATTTTTCTTTGTAAGATTCATTTTCGGACGTGACCTGACAGATTCAAACCAACGCTGTGACTAAACAATTGCATTAATCCTAATGCTTTCAATTGTTTTGATATTCGAAATTCCAACAAAATTGGCGCTAAATATGCAAACGACAGAACTTAAAAAGTATAACAAAGTCGCTTTTTCTGTCCCTATATCCCTATGTACGCTTAAATCTTTAAAATTGCGCAACGGATTTTGATGCAATTTTCTTTAGTAGATAGAGTGATTCAAGAGGAAAGTTTATAGGTATGTATAATAACATCCAATAAATAGTGTAGAAATACTGTTATTTTTGAGGATTTTAATGTGATGTCGTAAATAATTTCATTTTTCCTCAGCATTGCATCCGAGCGAAGCCGGGTCGCTAATAAATTATAAAATCAATTCTAAAATAGTTTTACTTTTAGATCTATTGTTAAAAAATAACTTCCTGGGAAACTTACTGCTAGCCCACTAACTTGCTTAATAACAGCATAAAAATGCGAAGGCAAATTTACGTACACGCCTTACTTATTCTAAATACTGTAAGTCAAAATTACTTATACGCCATTCACTGCATAAACATGCTAAGACATTTTTTTCTTATACGCCTTACTTATTTTAAAAGCTGTAAATAAAAATGACTTATACATAGTCTATTTTTTATTTTCAGTAGTCCAAAATTACTAATAAAATTATACTTTTCAAACTATAGAATGCCAAATTTACTTCAAGTTAATATGTAGTTATTATATAGGAACACAATATTACTTATACACCAGTCACGAAAAAAACACCAAAATCTTGTCGTTTAAGAAACTGGAATTGAAAAAAGTCAACTATTTTCAAATTTACGTAAGCGCCAAAAAAGTGCTCGTATCGCAATGCTACCCAGACAGATCGACGCAGAATGAAACGCTGATTCCGAATATATAAAAAACCCAAAATACCTATTTTGGCGCTTACGTAATTTTGCCTTTCCAGTGACGATATCTATTTCCTTGTAACTATTTCAATTGTTAAAATGAGTGAACGTTGTTATTATAAACCACACGACACAACAAGAAGCGAAATTAAAACACACCTACCCTCACATTGAAAAATAAAAATAACTGTGAACATATTTTTGTATTTTTTTTTTATTTTGTTTTGTTTTTCGTTATAAAAAAATAAAAGTAAATGGTGAAAATATTTACAATATTTATAGTTACACAATTTAAAAAAAAAAGAACATTATTGACAAATATGAAAAACGTTGATAATGGCTGTATAGGCATGTTCCTTTTGCCAATCCATAGTTTTTTTTTTAAAGTTCGTTTAATCTATTACTTCGTGAGTTAAATTATTAAACTTAGCTGGGCTTTTTCGGCGGGAAACGGGAACGGGACAGTTGCTTTCTTCGTTGGGTAATCTAAATAATTAATACGAAGTGGTGTTTTGTGGTTAATGATCGCATTAAGTTAGTCGGAAGACATTCGCGAGTGTTATTATATTGGAGTATTCAATGAACAAAGTGTATCTGCCTATTTTCGCTTCGTGCCGGGAAGCCGCTTCATAACTCAAAAGTTTATGCGGACTTTTGAGTTAATTCGTTTGGGGTTCGGAGTAGGAGTCTACTCCGAGGGTGGGGGCTTAGGTTTCATCATCATCACCTTTCATCATTTCATTAATCATCAAGAAAAAAAATACGTCAGACATGGCTGTATGGGCATAGTTCCCTTTGCCTTACCCTTCGGGGAAAACAAAAACAAAAAAAAAAAAAATTAAACTTAGCTGCTAAATTATTCATAGACTTTTATCAGTTGTAGCGAAAATGGAAAGAGGTAAGTTAGTTAATGTCTGCTAGTTACTTTTGTTTTTTATTAATATAATCCATATGAGGTTCCATAAGAAAGACAAAATATACCTACTTTGCAGTTGAGTAGGAAAAATAAATAATATAATATTATATAAAATAATTCATATACAGGTATATTAAAATAAATTGTAGTAATAACATCTAAGTAAATAATTGTATGCTATCCACCCACAGATATCAAACGTCCAAGAGAGCAAATAATGGATGAAGAAGACACCCAATATTGTTTTGAAAAGCACACTGCTAAAGAATCAATGCAAAGAGTCATGAAAAAAACAGCCATGGGTAGTAGTACTTGTAGTAACAGAGCAAGCACCACAAATGTCAAACCAAAATGTCTGGCCTGTGCAAAGCTGGGAGAAGACAAAAGAATCGAATGTTTCGCACAACTTCTTGTTGAAGAGTATAAGTATGTCACTCCATGTATGCGTACTCGGTCTTTCGTCAAAATTTTGAATTTTTTGAACACCTTAAAAACTTGCCATACTGAAGAAATAGAAGTGTCAGAAACCGAGAAAATCTAACCTGTCGATAGTACCTACATTAAACGGCGGTAAATGGAAGAAATTATCATTAATCTAACGAGAATTTATGATTATTGTGATTTATAATACCCGAATTAATCCTAACTAAAAGAATACAATTAAGTACCTTAGTAAGTTTAGAACTTAGTTGATTTTAATCTATCATTATCAATGTAAAATAAAAACTAATTGTTATGATCAAGTATATTTTCATTTAAGTACCTAATATACCTAATAGTCTATTACTATACTGTTACCACAGAGTACTATATAATACTGGCGTAAGTAATTTGTATGGGGCTGACGGGACGTGCTGTTACGTATTACTATAATTATTAGACTATTTCCATACTAATTGATAGTAAGAAGTTATTTTCAATATTCATAGTTAGTTAGCTAGTTGTGCATCTAACAATAAATCAATTTTTCACAGTGTTTGTGTAGGTATATATGTTTTTAAAGTTTGTTGTACCCACCCACACTTTTACTTTTTTTTACTTGAGAAAGGGACTGTATGTATAGCCTAAATAACCTTAAGGTCTAAGAGCTTCATAGGCTTTTTGAGCGTCTTATTTTATTAAATTAGTCTTAAACAAGGTTAGGCCTTTTTAAGGCCTTTAGGCTTATAACCAATAGGCTTGAATAGGCTTAACCCTAGCCTAGCCGCAAGTACTAAATGGCTTTATAGGTTTTTAGCCTACTAAGCTTTTTATTTAACAGTCTAGTCTTAAAATAAGGGCTAAAAGCCTAAAGTCCTTTGCAGCACTAAGTCTACGTCTTATGCTTCAACATCGTCAAAATTTTCAAAGTTCTTATCCAAAGCTAAAAAAAATATTCGATTCCCGCTTCCTGGATGTACATGTCAACTAACGTAATTATGTTTAAAGCATGTTTCATGGACAACTTCATCACCTGTAGAGACTTTAGTACGGGATGTTAAAATTGAAGGGAGGGAATCCCGTCTCGAACAAGGAACTTCGTATAATTGAGATAGAACTTCACTTACAGGTAAGTTTGTTTAATCTTTTTATTTTTGTATGCTTATCCATTGCTGGACATAGGCCTATCCTTTGTCACGCCACTGAACTCGATGCTCGGCTTTTCTTCTCCAACCGCTTCCAGCCATCTTGCCGTTGTCGTCACTCCATCTAGCCCAAGGGCGTCCTACACTAGGTTTCCCATAACACGGTCTCCAATCTAGAACCTGCCTATCCGCATTGGGCATTGGTATATCTCTAACTCCATATATACGTAGATAAGAAATGTAATTGTTTTCCAAAAAAAAAACAGTTCACTCGCGATTAGCCCCAGTTTTTGCTGTGACCAGAAGCATCCAGAGGGTTATTCTCTTCATTAGCGCTCGCAAAAAGTCTGTTAGCGTTCACATGTGGTTTTCTATTACGTTTAATCACAGATTACCCTTGATAGACACCACTTACAATTCTGATCGTGTCTACGTTTATCTGTTATTTATACACTAATGTATATTTATTACTTCTTTCATTTATCCAATCAGAATAATTTTTTTCCTACTGACGCGTGCTTACAGCATTCGTTATTTTTAATTGTTGATTTATTGTAAGTTTTCCACAGATGGCATTATCTATTTGACCGGAGCCTGCAATTGTATTTGCAAGCTTGGAAATTAAGTAAATCCTTACAGACATTTTATCCGTTGAACAAATAAACAATTGAGCGCAATAGACCGTATGTTCGTATTTATAATATTAGTGAATCAGAACGGTACTAAATTATTGCACTGTTCAGTCTAGTGTCTATTGGAGGTATTCTGGGTATTTTCTATTATGTTTTAAGCTTGCGTTCCTTAGGTCACGCAAGTATGTCAGCGTTCCAGATCGCTGGTGGATAGACGCAAATTGTACACACCAGTAGTTAACCGAAGGAAATCACTTTTCTAGTACGAAACAGTATCGTTAGATTGGAAAATAAAATTACAATGAAATTAGGTTACGGAATTATGTATATCGGCGGTACAACGCGGTCTGAAGCTTCAGATTATATATTTAAGTGTGTAGGGACTCTAGTCTAGTGTCTATCCGTCACCTAGATGGCCTCCGTGGTCCAGTGGTTGAGCGTTGGACTCACGATCCGGAGGTCCTGGGTTCGATTCCCAGTGGGGACATATCACAAAAATTACTTTGTGGTCCCTAGTTTGGTTAGGACATTACAGGCTGATCACCTGATTGTCCGAAAGTAAGACGATCCGTGCTTCGGAAGGCCCGTTGAGCCGTTGGTCCCGGTTACTACTTACTGTGTAAGTACGTAGTCGTTATAAATGAGTCATGTCAGGGGCCTTTGGCGGCTCAATAGTAACCCTGACACCAGGGTTGATAAGGTTAGTAATTCGCCTCAAAACCCACACGATAGAAGAAGAAGACCTAGATGGCGTACGTATAGCGCATTGTGAAACGTAAATAATTTAAACGTAGAGTTTTCATTTTATTTGTTCCACAAGAGGTAAAATAAAACTCGCTACATACGTTTCGGCGACAATAGATGGTGTAAGTGTAGCCACACCATTAATTAAAACAGGCGTGAGATTATGTATGTTTGTATATACATATTTAGCTGTCTTTTTATTTATTTATTTTATATTGTGTTTATGTGGAATGGAACGTTTTGTATTTTACTGTATTTTGTTTTATCTGTCATTAGGGTTTACGAGCGTGAGTTTTAATATTATGTGTACTGCAAAAAAAAAACTATTAATAAGTAAGTAAGTACCTTATTAGGCGACTTGAACAGTAATAAAATTTATGACAAGTTATTTCATTTTGCCAATAAATTATTCGTTGAAATATCCATAAAAAGGACATAAAACTTTTTTAATGGGTTTTATTAGCAAAGTACGCTAAAATGCACTTCGATTTTCCATAAATTTTGTTAATATAAATGATTTATGATTTCAAAATGCATGTGATACTTTTTATTACCACCACATTTTTTATTAAATATATTTATCTCGTGGAGAAAAAAAAAAGTAAACCAAAACTGTTAGCAAAGTTTCGTATACATTTCTCAAACAAACTTTATCAGTCAAATTCAATGCTTATCGGTCAAACTCTAAATCGGTCGTTGATATTAAATCACAAATTACTTATCTACATCTTACGATGGATGTACCTCTGACTACCCTAATTGGGAGAATAGTCGTGAGCTTTTCTTATGTTGTATTCATCACCTAGCGTTATTCCGCTTGCATGGGGTCCACTTACCTAAGCAAAAGATTGGACAGGTCCGGTTCGTAACAGAAGCGATTGCCTGTCTGACTTTCCAACTTGCGAAAGGAAACCTCAACCTCAATAGTCGGGTAAATAAAGAAACGAATTATTTATTTACTGTGAGCCTGAATAGACCTGAAATTAGTCGTCTGCAAAGAAATAATGAAGACATGACACCCCAGACAGTTCGGACACGTGACCCATTTCGTCTGACGTTGATTGTTCTTTTTCTTTGCAAGTTAATTACTTTTAGCCAAAAAATTAGGGCAAGGCCATATCAATATCCGGCTGAAATTAAGTAATTTGCCCTGTTACTTTTTGGCTTTAGCAGCGGTCTATTAGTCCAATTTTTAAATTAGTTTTGTTTAGTAATTTATTGCTCCTTGTCATTGATTAATTGATGTGTTTACTACTGCTTTTTATGACGTCATGAATTCAGACTTATTCAAAAGGATTATAACGGTCAAACCACTTGTTTCTGGGGGCGAAACGGATCATCACCTATCACGTTGATTTAACAGAAAGTGAATTCAATTCAATTATTGATGAATGGCTTTTGTGTGATCACAAGACATTCGGTGAAGCGTTAAGTCAATCTTGGGATGAATATACCCACAGATCATACGAGTAAATACGAGGAAGATATACCCTCAGCACTAAATTACACGATTTCGCATGTAGCTGCGTGTGAAGCGGCCGCACCAAGACATTTCTGGCTGGTCCGCTAAATCTTGTTACCGGCCGTTCATTGCGTAGTAACACAAGCGCTAGTTATAGTTGCGCGATACCAAAAAAGCAATGAATGATGTGGAAACTTTTATAATACGATCGATGCCTCATTATGATAATATGTCCGTTTTATGCATATTTCGGTCCCGCCTTTTATGTTCACAAGGCATTTCTCTATACCTAATAAGAATTTTGCGAACTTCTTCTTCTTATCCTGTGGGTTGTGAGGTGGAATACCAGCCTCATCAACCCATCATCAGGGTTTTTATTGAACCGCCAAAGGCCTGTGACGTGGCTTATGTAACGACTATATACTTAGTAACTAGTACTACATCAGTAAATAGTAACCGGGACCAACGGCTTCACATGCCTTCCGAAGCACGGATCATCTTACTTTCGGACAATCAGGTGATCAGCCTATAATGTTTTGCGAATTTGTACAATTATGTTAGTTTCCGACTGGTGAAATCAGTTACTTTTTATTAAACGTCAAAACACGAAATTTCTATGGAATTGGTGTGGAAAGGCAACCTATGACGTTATAGAAAAACGTAACAAAATGACGCACTTATTATTACATTTTTCTTTACTAAATTCCATAAATACGTTAAATAGAATAAAAAATAAAACGTTTCTTGTCACCTTTAGATCTGTGTTTTTTTAGTAATCAGAATTACATAATAGCTCTTTGACCTAGGAAACTACCCAAAGGATTATAGTCGGCAGCTTGTGTTTAAAACACTGCTTGCATAAACATCATCTCCATAGCCTTATCCCGTTATTCACAGGGTCCGCTTACCTAACCTGAAGATTTGACAGGTCCGGTTGACTGCTTCCATAGTATTTATGCTTAACTCTTTTGAGGATAGGCACCTTAATATAGCGACCCAAAAAGGAGAAGAAGGTCGTCATATAAATAAGCTAGAAATTGTATCGGAATAAATACTAATAAAATCATAAATCAAAAGTATCTCAGTTTACCTGTCTCTTATCTTTCAAGCACTCATTTTCATGAAAAATTGCGACTTAATTGTTTCGAAACCCAGAGACAGATAGGATACTTTCTAGAAAAAAACATAACGTGAGCTCACGAATATATCCCTATTAGGGTAGTCAGAGAGTCCATCGCAACATGAATTAAGTACCCCCACTACACCTTACCGACCTTTCAGTTAGACTAACATGATAGGTGGTAAGCTGTATCGCTGTCTATAAAGGTCGAGCCAACTGTATTAGTTAAACCTGAAGATAAATCTTCTTCTATCTTGGGAAGCAAATATAGAGTAGGTAAAAGAAGTATCCATAACCACCCTATAGAAACATACTAATACCAACACAACAAACAGAACCCCCCTCCACCAAACAACACGCACCGATTCTTCCCAAACACCAATCAATTACAATATTAATTAGCTACAACTAAGTTCCGTATCGCGTAATGTACTAATAACATTTCCGTAACAATCAACATAAATCGAGCTTTGGTAATCCGATCGAATTCAAACCGCCGATGCGCTACTGAATTTGAATCGGCTGTAATTCACTGATGACGCGTTAAACTCAATAATGATGAATGTGAGTTGCGCGTTACTCGCGGGGGTCCATGTGACCCACGACACGGAACAGATAAGATATTTATTCCGTACAACCTACTAATAATGAAGTTATGACTGTCTTTTTCTTATCGTGTTCTTAGCCTCATGAAACCTGGTGTCATTTAGTTGTTTAGCTGTAAAGGCCCCTGACGTGGCTCATGTAACAACTACAAATTTAAACAAACTAGGGAACACAGAGTGATTTTTGTGATATGTCCCCACTGTGATTCGTACTCGGGGCCTCCGGATCGTGAACCCAGCGCTCAACCACTGGACCACAGAGGCAGTTAGGACTGAAACACGTGAAGGGGATACGAAGCGATTCAACGTGGTGACGCAATGTCACTTTAGTATTTAATAGATAAACAGACAATTAATTGACTTCTTAACAGTTGGAACAAAAAAATATGAAATTTATCGGTTTATCATTTAACGATAAATTATCCAATGTTTTTTTTTTGTTAAGAACATTAAATATTTTATTTTTACAAAATAGGAATGCGATTTTTTATCTATGTATTACAAGACCCGAAACACGAGCGGCCATGAGTAAGATTCGTATGACGTCACATTTTACAAAATAAACAAAAACTATCTGTCAGGTTTCAAGTTATACTGTTTGACAGTTTCTTTGCTTACTGAAATGTGACGTCACTGGGCAAAATATCACGTGACCAACCGTTTGGGCGCGAAATTCGTCGTCTTGTGGAATTATGTTTGAGAGAATTGGCTCCAAGTGCTGCAATTTTCTCAAATCATTACGTGTGAGAAAACATCCGCCTCTATGGCTAGAGTTATCAGACCCGACCATTCTTGGCAACCAGGATTACGCCCTTCGGGTACCGATATTTTTCGGTAGTAACTATTACCTAATCTGTGGTAAGAGGGACGTGTTAGGAATGAAGCACGATATTGAAGATCTAACATAAATATTAATATTAGTACGGTGTATCATAATTATGGTGACTTAGTTATCAACTCAGTTCGTCGCATCATAAACATCGTCATCACTAATTTAAGAGCCACGCTCTTGTCGGTATAGCATTATCCATTCTTTTCTATAAAACGTCAATTCTTTCACTTTCTTATAGGTAAGACTTGACGTTCGCCTTATCTTTAATTTGTTCCATGTAAGCTCTTTTTTGTTTTTCCGTTCATCTATTACTTTGTAGCTTCCCTTCTATGATGATTTTAATAAATTCGTCGTATCTTATTAACTGCCCAATCATCTTGCCTCTTTTGTCCTCAATAACTCTGAATATCTGTCGGTGATGACATGGTGATTCTGCTCACCTCGGTCGGTATTACGGGTGTGAATTGTACCTATATGTCTTTTAATATATTAAAAATACAGTTTCAGAAAAGACCCCCACTCCTAAAAAGGGCCCTGGACACGGGTTAATGACAGCCGCGGATGTAAGGATCATTAGTCGGGGAACGCATGAAATATAGCCCCGTGTGACGTCATCCTATTGTTCGACAAATTTCGGCGGCTCTCGTAAATTTATCGAGAGGGCTCATAATTTTATTATCAAAAAATTCACAAACTAGATTTCTGTAAAATGCCTGGGTCAAAATATCAAACTGTCTGTTTCATTTGTTTTTATTTTAACTGATGAAACAAACCTCGCCTTGTGTCTGAGCAACAAATCGTGACAAAGCTTGCATATTTGTATGACAATTACCTGTCAATATATCACGACCAATCAATTCATCAAGCGAATCGAACCACAGCTTTCAAGTTTATTGTGAATTATTCAAATCATCAAAAAAATAGGGAAAGGAGGCAAATATTGAGAGTTTACAGAAGAAGAGCTTACATGGAGCAGATTAAAGAGAAGGCGAACGTCGTTTCTTATAAGAAGGTGAAGGAATTGGTCTTCGATGGACATGAATGGAAAATACTACACCAACAAGAGCGTGGCTCTTAAATTAGTGATGTTTCAAATCATCACATAAATTTAAGAAGATATTATAAAATCTTTACGTTAGAGCACTATACGCTTGTCATTAATTTTCGGTTTTTTTTTTCCTCTAATTTTATGAGTTGCTTTTCTTTGAATACCCAATAGCAGGTATTATTCTTTGGTGAAAACTTGTTTGGCTGTTGTACTAGGTACATTATATGTGTTATATTTATAATGTGTTATAAAAGCTGTATGTTTTCCTTAAATAAATAAAATAAATAAACATATTTAAGTTGCTATATCGAAAAAAGCCCTCTACACTAGACTGTCTGAATGGAAACACAATTTTCTCCAAAACAAAGAAAATTCTTACTAAGAATGTAATAATATACATAAAGGGAAATAATTTCCCTTTCAACTAACTCATACGTAGGCTGATGATGTCACAATTGCTTCTAAGAGTCATTGTATTAAGCTCTCCAATTTCACATAATTGATCGTTAGCGCCTACATACAAAGTAAAATAAGACTTATCAGGGAAGCACGAATTCCGTTTTACAAGTTAATTGGCTTCAAAATTGCTTTAGCCGATGATATTTATGTTTAACAACAAAATCCACAATTTGCGATGCCAAGAGGAGTCTTCAGATGTCTGTTACTTTGAAATGATCATCCTACACACAATTAGAATACAACTTGCATCCGCTTTTGATGAATTAATGACAGTGACCAATCAATCGCCCCTAATAATTGTAATCTTCTATATGTGGGTTGTGAGGTGGACCAACCTCAGCAACCGTGGTGTCTGGATTATTATTGAGCCACCAAAGACCCCATACCAATATGATAGAAAGGACAACAATCGCTTGGTTAGTTTTTCTTCGTCGGCGTCCAGTTTCATAAGTCACGGATTTTCACGAATAGAAGTTCACTGATAAGACTCTGATCTTTAAAATGTGCCTTTGATGTTATTTTTTTAATCAAAATCCGTGACTCACGGTGAGAGTTAAACGTTCTTCCAACTGGATTATCATGGCAGCAATATAAATGGTGTCCGATTATTTGACAAAAAACAAATAATAAATTTTCATTTGAAAAACAACATTTGTCAAAACTATATTTGATAAATGTATCATTTTACAAACTATTGTTTAATAAACTACTCATTAGACAATTTATTTACAAAAAAAATAATTATTACGCTAAAACATTTATTTACAAATTGATTATTTTTTAAACATGTTAGATGGCAAAACAACGTAAAGCAAAAATAACATTTGACAAAATGCATTGCTTGGTAAATATTTTATTAACCAAAATCTATGTTAATCAACAAAAATCTTTCTTAGTTTACTATAGTTTAACAAAAAACGTATGGAAAAAGATCATTTTAGAAGAAAGTAGTAAGCTATTAAATACTTGTATATCATTACTTTGGGTTCATGCATGAAAGTCCAATAATAATAAAGAAGTTAAATAATTATAATAATCATTTATTTTCCAATGTTTGGTTATGTTAGGTTAGAACTGCGACCACAACGCACGAGCCGAGCGAGCGAAGCGAGCGTGCCGCGGCAGCGGCCGGCGAGTGCCAGAACCGAATTCTACTTATTTCACTTAATTCACGTAGTATGTATTTTTTTTAAGATTTAAGTTTCTATGGTATTAGTATTAATACAAAATTATTTCTGGCCTATAAACAATCTGTTCAAGAGTTTAAATAGTTATTTTTAAAAACTAAGTAATCATTTATTTTCTAACTTTTTGTAATAACCAAAATCTATGTTAATCAACAAAAATCTTTCTCTGTTTACTATAGTTAAAAAAATACAATACGCGTCAGTCACACTTATTTTAAAAGACAGTGCAATAAACGAAATAGTGCGGCAATAAGTGGGTACTACAATAAAATTATTCTAAAATACCGCCTTTTGTACGGCTTCACATAAAAATAGTTATTTTAAAAAATAATAATTTATCTTGTAACTTTTTGTATAATCACCAGTTTGGCAAACGATTATTGTCATGTGATTATTTTAAATATAATATTTTAACAGTTGAATTATTTTCTAAGTAAAACATTTGCGGAATCTGTATTATGTTCCGGCCAAGTAGTTAATGCCATCTGCGGCAAATCTACAATAAGTCACGTCAAAAAAAAAAAAAAATGTATTATGTCATATGATTGTTTTTAAAGTAATATGTTTGCGAAATGAAAGTTTGTCAAATGATTAGTTTTCCAAACGTTGTTTGTAAAATGATTATTTGTTATACGTTTTTTGTAAAACATTAGTGAACCCCAGGTAGCCTCCGAAACGAATTGTCTATCTTGGGGATGTGGATTTTCTTACGATGTTTTCCTTCACTGCTGAACACGCAATAATCGTTTATGGTAGAAACATAAATCGTAAATAACTTCGAAAATCATCTCACGGGGAGAATTAAACGTATATACCTACTTACATATATTTATATTGGTTCACTAATGTTTTACAAAAAACGTACTTATAACAAATAATCATTTTACAAACAACGTTTGGAAAACTAATCATTTGACAAACTTTCATTTCGCAAACATATTACTTTAAAAACAATCATATGACATCATACAGATTCCGCAAATGTTGTGTGATTATTACATTATGGATATCTTACTATTCGTATAGTTGCAGACAGCCTATAAAATTAAATTATTAATTCATCATTGTCTTAAGGCAATTATTAGCTGTTGGTCCCGGTTACTATACAGATATAAGTCCATAGTCATCACATGGGCGGCTCAATAATAACCCTGACACCTGACACAAGCCACACGATAGAAGAAGAAGAAAAGGCAGAAATTGCACTCATATTTATTGTCGGATTTTAAAGAGTAAAGGTTTGTCCAGTGTAGTGTTACATAGGCCGTGTTAATGCTTCAGTGATTACGTCAAATTATCTCCAACATGCGTAAAGCCGTGCACACAGGCCGAGTAAAAGCCAGCAACCATTTACACAAACCGCAAAGCACTGAATACATTTGCAATAATTCAATTGGTACTTATGGAGTAAAGGTGTACGCTCATGATTGGAGATATATCTAAATCCCAGGATTTTTTGCAATGTTTATTTCCTAGCTATATTGATTTTGACAGGAATTATAATAATAATCAAAATCGAAAGGGGATGTATGAAAACTGATAACAAAACGAATGAGGTCAGGTGAGGCCAGTGTTGATCTATAATATGATGGTGTGTTTACATTACCTACAGGAAGTTTGAAAATAGCGGTAGTGACAGTAAAGTAACTTGGTTAATGACTTAAAATGTGTTGAGTCATAAACTTGGACAAAATGGACTTACACAGTATAAAAAAGAAAGTTTTAAAGTAGCACTGTGGATGGTAAAGTTGAGAAACGATCGCTTAAAGGATATTATGGACAATAGTAGTATGTAATAGAAAAATCGTGTTTATTATTAATGTAAATAGACAAGGGGAAAGGAAGACTAAAAAGGGAAGTAAATGGATTATACGACAATCTATGTCGTAATATGATCGTGTTATTCGTAATAATAAAGAGCTTGAATATTATGAAGCATAAATATTAACAGAGGTAAAAACTAGTATAAGTAATGGTGATGTTAATGAGGTACCTACCCATAAATATCGAATATTAACTCTCAGTCACAGTTTCATCTAGTATTGGACTGAACCCAATTATTTCTCAAAAAACTGCATCCAAAGATACACGTTCCGGAATTTCCCTTTAAAATTTTCTAAATTTGCACCTCGCAATCCGAATCCTTTACACTTTTGCCAACACTTTGTAAATTGCATTCGCATTAGAAGTTTATTGCAGAACGAATCGTGTGTCTCGTTAAAAAGTTATTGAAGTACGCTCTAAATAACTCTCGTCTTTACGACATCAACCGGTCTAGGCATACATATACTATCATGTGGGTTGTGAGGTGGAGTACCAACATCATCAACCCTGATGTCAGGATTACTATTGAGCCGCCTAAGGCCCCAAAGCAAAAGGATCTTTATGAAAGTCAAGGAAGTAAGTAGGTATTTACATATTTTTGCAAATTGCTGCCTTCAGTCATTTATTTTACTTCGCTCATTTCATTTGTTCGTGATACTTTTTGAGTACCTCGATGAAGGTCACGAATGTAGGTATATGAATATTTTATATTCGATGATTATTATAATGCGAAAATTTTAGTAAGGTCTGAAATAAGTTTAACGGTAATTCAAAGAAATGGTAAAACACATCTTTCCTATGGACATACTTAGATTAGGTGAAGAATATAATATGTATATTATTTTGTCTGTCAATTACTGAAGTGAACTATCTGAGGCAAATGAAAACAGAATACTTAAGTGAAAACAAAATAATATATTATTTATAAAGAAAGCAAGGAGATGATTAATAATGTCCTCCATGGTTGATTTATACTATTTAATAATAAAGCAATCAATTCAGTGATTTATCACAAACATATAACAATTTATTTATTTCAAGTAAGTACTTATTAAAATTAATAAAGATAGCGACGCCCGTAAATAAAATACATTGTAACGGATATCAGAATATTACGAAATATATTTATAATTTTGAAAATAAGTGTAATTACTAAAACGATCCTTGTCATTTTCATGAAGTAGCTATGGTTATTATTATACCTACAATATTCTAAAAATATTCCATTTCTTTGTGGCGAAATGTTAAGTTATTATCATATATTTTTTTTTAGCTTTTAGGCTAGTTGTTCCCTAATAAATAGCTTCTAAAATATTAATTAACCTCGAATATTTTGTACAGTTTTATACGGTTCGTAATTATTAACCTTCGAAAGACTTCGTTTATATCAAAAGTATCTGCTAGCAGTCTTCCGATTTCTTGTGGCTCTGCCTGTTAGGAATGACGGGCGTGAGTTTATAGGAATAGGAACTCGTCGAAAAGTTTTGTATGTTCTATGGTAGATTATTTTCATAATTAATCGGTCAAAGAGCTGTGGTAGCCCATTTGGTAGAACGCTTGCCTCTCACTTTGAGGTCGCAGGGTCGAATCCAGCACATGCCTAAACCAATGGTTGACGAATTTGTTATCAAATTCATGTTTGAATCATGGTGAAGGAAAACATCGTGAAGAAACCTACATTCCCAAGAAATGTATTTTCGGAGGTATGTGACCTAACCTGTGGTTTTCCCTTCGCGGGTGGAAAGATCAGACATGCAGTCGCTTCTGTAAAAAACCGGACCTATCAAATCTTCAGGTTAGGTAAGCGGACCCTGTGAAAAAAAAGGGGTAATGCTAGGGAGATGATGATGATGAATCGCTCAAAGACACATAATGGCAAAGTTTGTGCCCACATCCTGTTATTGTATTTATTCGTCATTATTTTTGTCGCTTGTTTTATCCTCATACATCAATCGTCTAAAATTATAACTTTCAAAATATATAAAAGCAAGCCCGTGATTCTTAATGGGGTGGCATCAACCGAGTTTTGAGCCAATGTTGAGCCAATTTTTGGGCCTATATTTTTTCAAATTGATCGGGTCTTCCCCTTTATTTTAAATACTTACGTACGAAAATCTTTATTTTTTGTTCCAGACATTTCATCGTGTAACTAAATAATAACTTAAATTATGACGGGAACCCTGTATCCTAAAGTAACCTCCTTTTGGTTGTCACTATGCAAAATCCGTCTAGAATTTTACATCAGCAGAGCATAGGAACAGTTTCTTAAAGAGACTGACTACTTACTACCTAAATACAAAAATATCAAAATTTCTGCCAACAAAATACGACGCCAAAAGCGATCAACATACATAGCGCCTTACAGACGTTGATCAAACCACTAATTGTGGTGACAAAGCTGGCGTCTGCTTTATCACAGCTTCTGTCAAAGCTCTGCCAAGCCAAGCGCCGGCGCGCCAGTCATTGATTAGTCGCGTCGACGACTGCGCGTGAGCAAGATTCGCAAAGCGAAGTGTGATCAGTGAGCGACCGGCGAAAATGTAAAGTCGGACATTCGGAAATATTGTGGGTGTTCCTTTAGTGGTAAATTGTTATGTTTGTGCTGTGTTGTGATTTTGAATAGGATTTTTCAAGATGAAATACATTTTGTGAGTATTATCTTTTAATATCTAATTAGTTTAATGAATTTACATACTTAAATAATATTAAGTATATTTTTTGCGGAAGATAATAGTATAAAAGCGTTTCTCTAGTGCTGAACCTTAGCTAAGTTGCAAAGCTGGTATTTAAATAACAAAAGTAAAAAAGTTGCTTAAATAAATTGGAACAATATAGGCATTATAAATAAAGTGTCTTTTAAAGCAAAATATAAAGTGAGCCCTCATTAATGCACTAGCTAACACCAACACCCAAAGGGGTGAAAAGAAAAAGCGAAAAAGTGTGAAGAGAGAGATCGCAATCAGAAAACTCATCCCGAACATTTGCATATTTGCTTTCGAATTTTAAATCCCAGCATAATCCGAACGAGGGTAGAACGAAATAACCAAAAATTGTATCCAATAAGTGGCCATACAGGCAATACTGGGCTATGCCAAACCACGTTGTATTAAACTAAAAATTTATGAAGTCACGTGACAACAGGCAATAATAGGCATAATAAGGTTTTACGGAACACACAGTTGCAAAGAGTAACGAATGCAAACGCGATTCACCTAAATAAGTACAATAAAACTATTTCACTTTGGTTCGAAATCCCAATTATAAAAAAAAAATATTCGCCGATTCAAATTGACTATAAAAACATGCGATAAACGATTCAGTAACGCAGTTAACTCAAAACTCGTTTTCAACAAGAAAAAACCAAACCTAATTTTCACCGAGTTCAATGTCCTTCGACAACTGCGCATACTCCAAGAATAACAAAAAAACAAAATGCATGCCCAAAACGCCTAGGGGATATTCGTCATTCAAATCTGCAACAACTTTGGCATATTCTAACGGCATTCTAACGATAAAGATTCTACTGGAAATTTAAGACAACCTGTTTATTTTCTTTTACCTGTTATCTGTACTTAAATGTTTAGGACCTCTCCGATAAAGAGCTTTATTCGTTAGTTTGAGTCTCAGTGGTTTAGGACTAGGTAAGTTATAGGGAAATAAAAAATAATGTTAAAAATGACGACACTACTAAAAACATTTAAAAAAGATTCTGTAGTCAAATTGAAAAACGTAGGTACCTACTCTATCCAATATACCTCGCACATGTAAAGGAAACAGTACAAAATACATACATCTAACTAAAAGCTGGCTTTTCTTCAAATCTGTATGTCTCTAGGCAACGTTAAAGAAACCCTAGGAATATTATTAAAATTTTTCAATATCGCCCATGTATTGGCACGGGTTTTGTCGATGAATACTATCAAACTACGTGACTTTACCTGAGTGAGGATACAAGATACGGCTTTCACATGACAGGAATCGAAAAATCAGGTTTTAATAAAAATACCTATGTAAAATTCTCAGAATTATATCTCTTAGTTCGGTCTTGCTTAACAAGTCAAAATGAGACATAAATTCAAGAGAAGTCTTCTTGTGATGTTATCACTCTTGAATTGTAAAACACTGTATACTACCTACAGACGAAATGCATTTGTATTGCAAGCCAACTACAAAAAAATACATTCTGCATAATTATATAAATTCAATGGAACTGTTTCAAAAAAACTGTATACAAGCTGTAATTTTGCAGTCTGTGATAGCCCTATATAACTATAACCAATCTAAGATGATACAATAATCTCTATTAAGTAGATGCCGTAAGCGTGGCCAATTATTGGTCAGCAAAAATTTAAAAGAAGAAGATTAAGTAGATAGTAGTAGGTTTTAGGTAGATAGTAGATTTAGTAGGTGAGGTAGTTTATCATTTGTACCATAATCAGAATATAACACATCACAAATGTATTTACATAAGTTCAATTTTAGAAGTGTAACAAAATCCAACCACTTCCTATGCTTGTACTAAACATAACGTGAGAATAAGGACTTGTATTAAATTTCATAGAAACTGCTTTCATGAATTCTTCGAACCAAACGCGTGTTTGAATGAAGGGATTGATGAGTAAGATCATTTTATACTGTCTATAACTACTATCATCCAATAGGTATTATTTTCTTTCTTGTCGCAAAGTTAGACTTTACATTTGTATGTCTAATCATTATTTCTTCAGAAAACACCTTTTTTCAGATTCTTACCCGTAGAATACGGAAAAATGGTTGAAAAAGGTTCGTATTTAATGTTTGATCGATATCTGAAAATATATTATGAATATACGTAGTTTGTTCAAAATAACATTAGGTAGGTCAGCTGGAAAAAATCTCTTTCTTAGAGATAAGCTTACCTGTACTGTCTGTTTTCTTTGTGTGTTTCTTTCTGTGTTCTATTGTGTACAAATAAAAAATTAAATAAATTATTTAAGCTTTAAATATTCACTTTCTCGATTTCATTTACCTAAACATCTATTGAGAATAAATTACTACGCCACTTCGAATACCTAGTAGATATATTTTGTGTATTACCATCAACTTTGCATATAGAATACAAATCGATAACTTTAGCGGATATGATGCGATTGTCGGCTGGCTTTGAATTGCTATACTATTGTAATTAATACTGTATTATTTGAGATAACCGTATCAACATTTTAATGTTGTAAAACTGTGCGGGTGGCAAAATACCTCCTGGGTTGTTAGAATTAAGGCGTGTCATTTCACGATAAACTGTCTATGTAGGTACATACATATATAAACTCACGCCTATTTCCCACCGGAGTAAGCAGATACTATTATAATTCCATTCTCTTCTTCCACATTTATCATTCGTTTCATACACGCACGCCGTTCAGCGTAATTCGTACTAAACTTTTTCTATATAGGTACATAGGCATTTTTGTCTAGTAAACTATCACCTTAAGGTACAGCGTATCGACCTTAGAGCCTTTGTACAGTGCTACTATTTGCAGTGGTGCAAACGCGCGTTTAACAGCAGCGCAACGGCATCGCTACACCAACTGATAACATTTGTATCAATGCAATAGTGATTATGCATCGATGCTATGCAGACGCGTTTATGTGACATCCCCGGTACGGTGTTATTATGAGAATATTATAAATCATTAGACATGGGGGTACAAGGTAAAGGAATATGCATGCGTTACTAAAAGCACCGATACAGTCGCCATGCTGTGACACGACTGCATCGCGATAGCATCGCTGCTTTTAGCAGCGCGACTGTGTAAAGGTTGACGATTTGCGTTAAAAAGTCACAGAGATCTCTTCAACAGTAATATCATCATCATAGCCGTAAGACGCCCATTGCTAGGCAAGGGCCTCCCCCAAGGATCTCCACGACGATCGGTCCTGCGCTGCCGGCATCCAGCGGCTTCCCGCGACCTTCACTAGATCGTCGGTCCACCTTGTAGCGGGCCTACCCACTGAGCGTCGTCCGACACGTGGTCGCCATCCGAAAACCTTTCCGCCCTAGCGGCCGTCGGTTCTCCTCGCTATGTGTCCTGCCCACTGCCACTTCACAGACATATTATTATACATCAATGTCTTCAAGGGTCTTCTCCTCTTCTCGCCTCTATGTGGGATCGGCACAACATATATTCTTCTTCTATTCCTCTCTGTCAGTCGTATTCTCAGTACTCACACCTTTCACGCACATATCCTTCTACATACAATTCATTCGCACTTGTGTCGTCCCCTACCACGTTCATGCCTTTCCTCAAGGGTCTTCAATACTTATCAATAATATGTTGATCCACCTAATATTAACTCAGAGACCTTAATCATCCTCCTCAGTATTCGATACGATATTTAACAGCCTGTATAATAAGTGCTTTTGATTATTGCATTATAAAAAAAGATAAACTACATTATCATAATTTTGTTCCCATACTCGTGCTACTAGTATAATATCTAGTCGGTTGTTATGTTATACGTTATCTAAAGTAGAAGTGTGACATCATCCGTTATCAATTTGTGATGAATACCTACTAGATACAACCTCGACCGGAGTCTTCTATCTCCTTTATAACATTACAACATAGCTTAGTATCACGCCTACATCCCTGAAGAGGTAGGCAGATACACCTACTCCTCGCCAGCTATGTTCAAGTATGTAAAATATGATAGCGTTCCATGTATCTTCTTTATAAAACATATTTAAATCTTCCATTCATACAAGTGCATATATAGGTACATTCACGATCATAATTCCTTATGGAGTGAGCAGATTTTTATGAATTAAGATAAGATAGTTTGCAGCCACGTTTAACACGTTGTCCCAAGATGAGTTTAACTGTGTTGTGACAAGTTATCAACACTGTAAATACATAAATAAATAATAAAATAAATAATAATAATATATTATATATAACTTAATTTTAATTTATCTAATCTAATGTAATATATGGATAATTATGGATATTAAACTGAAATAAAAAATAATAATTTGAATTTGAAATCGAATCCAATATACTTTTTTGCACACAAACATTTATAAAACACTAGCTTTTGCCCGCGGTTTCCCTTTCCTAATGTACCAAAAATTAGCTTCCTACCTTGAAAACTGCAAAAAGTCACACAATTTCACCCCCTCTTTGAAGTGGTTGGAGGCAGATATCCACAAAAAAATTATGCATGATTTGTTTGTTAGTCACAAATAGTCCGCATACCAATTTTTAGCTTTCTACCTTGAAAATTGCGGAATGTGCCACACAAACTTTCACCCTCCATTTTGGGGAAGTGGGGAGGTTAGAAAGAGGGAAAATAATTCTTATGCTACTCTCCATCCCTTCAACTATCTCCACTTAAAAAAAATCACGTCAATTCGTTGCTCCGTTTTGCCTTGAAAGACAGACAACCAGACAGATACGAACACACACTATCCCATACATAATATTAGTATGGATTTAGCAACAGAACAAATGGGTGGCCAACGATTATCTTGGTAGAGTAGACACGGTTGGTGGTTTTTTTACGACACAAGTCCCGAGAAGACAAGCATCTGGATGTCTTCTATGTAATAATTCATTCTCACTCCACCATAGTCATTCATATACTTCTACATTCAAGTATCAGTGGAGATAATAATTTCATTCACAGATTGATTACGTTTCAAAGATTACACTTAGTTACTAAAGGTCGTGTAGATGCAGCCGACTTAGATTAAATAAATGTTTATAATTATTCTGATTGCGACTTAGTTGCAGTCGCGTAGCGGATATTTCATTTATTAGGCATAGGCATAATATTTCCGTTCCGGCGTATAAGCTTAGAGAAGAAGTGTCCATATTTTTAATTACTACGTAATTACTCATTACAGATTACTTAGTGACTTTTCAAACATTTACTAGGTACACATTTCCCATCTTTGGCCACATCGTCCATTAACATTGCGTAACATTGCGGTCAAACCATCGGTGTAATCAACTTATTTGAAACAAAATTATTAACATACATAAACTCACGCCTATTTCCCACCGGGGTAAGCAGAGTCTATAGAATTCCATTTGCTTCTATCCTGACACACTTCTTTTGCTTCCTCCACATTCAACAATCGCTTCATACACGCATAGATCGTTCAGAGTAGATCGTACTAAACCTTTCCTAAGGATATCTCCAATTTGGTCAATGTACTTCCTTCTAGGTCTTCCTCTGCCAGCCCTACCATCAACTTTCGCTTTATATACCGCTTTCGCAGTTCTATTCTCCTTCATCCACTCTACGTGGTCAAACCAACCAACAAAACAACAAATATTAACATCAGTATTTCTAAAATATTTTACTTCTTCGTCGGTCATTGCCCTCTCTCGTCATCTTAGATATTAGACATTCCCTTATAATCATAAAATCAATTGTAACTGAGTCATTCTTCTATACCCTTTCATCTCCCATAGCTACAAAGAGCACGTGTAAAAAAATTGCTCTTCATACATTGAATTTACCACGTCATCAATCACTTAACATCTATTATCTGTGCTAAAATTATCAAGTAAGCGTGCTAATTTTATAACCCAATTACGTACCTTTCGCCAAAATGTGAAATCGTGACCGATAACAGAGGTATATAGATTTTTAGTACTAGGTATTACAATGTTAGGTTCATGACCGATTAAAGTAATAGTGACTCAATCATCATTTTCATCAAGTGGACGGTTAAAAGTTCCAAGGCAAGCGAAGCCATTTCCAAGGCTATTCTTGAATATGATTCTTGCACCACTTCTTCTTGTCGTCTCTCAAGAATCATATTCTAACTATATTCCACATTATGTGGAACATAGAAAGAAGGTACATGTGACGCCCCGCAAGGGCACGACAATATAAAAGAAGAGACACGAGGTGCCTAATAATAATATCAGAGATTTAAAGATCGTTTAACTTCAACAATATTCGTTTTTCTTAATGACTGATTATTGCCTTTTATCTTTTAAAATTAAAATAATAATGTTTTATATATACTTTTTAAACCTACATTGAAGTTTAAATTTGTATCAGGGTCCATAACCTATCGCCTAGACACAATGTACCCAAAATCCATTGGGTTCAGACATAATCATAAATATTATTTCAACCGATGAGAGATTATTTAACATTTAACATTTTATTTTTCAGCGAACTTCTAAATATCTGTACAGAAGCATTTTTTGTTTTATAAGACTCATCCGTGCTTAGGGAAACTCACAAAGAGAAAATTAAATCAAAAAATTCTGACTCTGACAGGATTGAACTTGATCGCGCAGCTCTTGTCAAGCCGAAACGAGTGTTAACCATTACACGACCGAGTCCTCCTATCCATGCGAAATTCTTCGATCTATGTTTCGTCATTAAGACCACGCCAGTGTCATCTATCGAGTTTATTGAGTAAGTACTTATATTTCATAGGGAATGTCCCGTTCGTCCGAGTGAGAATTTTTCCATTTAATTTTTTATCTGTACAGAATTCGTAATTTCCCCTTATTTACATTCCAAATTTACAGTTGCAACGACAACGCCCTTGAATATTTTTGTTGTCGGATGACAACAACTTTTTAAAATAGATATGACACGGCCATTGGCATATTCCGTGACCGATAATAATGCGGCTATGAATATTGTAAACATTATGAACCTGTTCGTTTTGTAGTTACAAGCATGCCAATTCCCTTAATTTGCCATCAACGATAATATTTTTGAAATATATAATATATTTACCCCCTCCGGTTGATTGAGGGGAGGCCTGTGCCCAGTAGTGGGACGTATATAGGCTGTTTATGTTATGTATGTTGTATATAATATTTATACACATAGTTTTTCCCGCGGTTTGTTATAAAAGCTGTGATTTTTTCTTTGGATTCTTAATCAAAAGGAAAATCAAGTAATACTTAGCGGTGAAAGAATACATCGTAAGGAAACATTCGAACCCGCTGAAATTCAAAAACTCAGTTGGTAAAGTCGGCACAGTACCATACCACATATGGTTTTAATTACTTCCATTTTCTAATAATGACCCAAAATATTTATTTTATTTTGGTAGCAAAAAACTCTTCAATAATTCCAAAAATCTATCAATAAAGCCCAGATAAATTAGCAAGTCTCTACGTACTTAATTAAAGTTGAAGTAATTCCGGATACCCTAGATAGAACATTACTAGGTGAACTTAAGTTAGCTTCTTTTAGATTGATTTCGATTATACAAAAATCTGTTTTTTGACGTGACAGATATACATTTTCTGGTTTTATTTTATAAATACATTATTAAAAAATAAATTCGCTCGTTGAGCACTCCCAAACAATCTGTAATATTCCTATCAAGTTTATTTCCTTATGATATAATGACGTGAGTCTTTTTATTGACACGTTCCTTGTTCGTTTTATAATTTTTAAAGTAGACCGCTTTGTTTTGCTTTTTATTTTTAGACGTCGTTCTTTTAATATTAAAATACCTGCTGAAGTTCAAAGTCCTGAGTGCTCAAGGAGCACTTGTGGTATATATTATTGGCGTTTTATCTTCAACGGCGTTATTGCTTTCAATACGATATAATAGAACTCTAAAAGCAAAAATATCTGCACATGGCATAGGTATACTTCTAAAATTATTTACCAGATAAATATTGCTATAAAAAGTAGAGTATTGAAATGATACAGAGTAGACATATAGAATTAAATTTATTATTTTATTTGATTTTACTTAAATACTAATGTTTTTTTTTTTGTTTCTCTAAACTTATAATTTACGATAATTTAAAGTAGTTATCATCTTCTATTGGTAATTTGATACTTACTTAAATTCATATTCTGATATCTTGGGGCTTAATAATAACATAATTTATATTGAGAATAGTTGCCAATTATAAAGACAAACCTATCATTTCACACCCACTACAAAATTATATATAATAAACATATGGATAATACATGTGTTATCTGTACCTGTTTTGTAGATAATGATATATTTCTCTTTCCCACAAAAAATGCGAATGATTTATGACAACATCTTCAATAATAATATGTGATAAAAAAACAAAACAATCCACAAACTCGTACAAAGGCTAAGCTCAAAACCGTTAAAAACAGAATATACTCTGAACCCATCAGGAAGATTTATGTTGCACCAAAAATCCGCTCAGTTTATTTGCCTAGATCATTCACTGGCTCTTCTATCAATCTTACCTATCCTGAAAGCAGACAGACACTAGCTAAACACAACTTTATCACTTTAGAATAAGAACTGGCTCGTATGTGAGAGTTTGCAAAACCCGTCGCAAATGTTTACTCTGTCAGTTTGAAGATTTTCTCACACTGACTTCTATACAATACTCTGGACGGGCCGATACGATCTCACAGCTAAAAATTGGTACTCAAACTCACAAACTGATACCGGTACCAATTTTAAGCGCCAGCGTCACTAGCAGAAGTACTTTGAAACTATACATTAACCCTTACAAATTACGAGATAACTCGCGCCAAGGGAATTTGTCTGGCCAAGTAGTTAATGTTATTAGCGGCAAATCTATAAATAAGGCCAGTCAAGTTAAAAATATCTACTACTTACTAAAGACATAAATATTTTATACTTATATCTACTCTATAATTCCAAGAACTTTCGCTACGGTTTACTATTGACGGACAGCGCCAACAATGCTGATGATGATGGAGAAGATCAAATAGGCAAAAAAATTGTATCCATCATGCTATCCAGCGTATTGTGTTGTGTTCAGTGTATTCCTCCCAATAGCAGGATGACCCAGAATCTGTAGAAGCGATAATTGAATACCAATGACAAAATACATCAACGTGGACGAACGTTTGAAAACGTCTGTTGGGTTTTACAATATAAGGTATGTTATATTTGTTGATATTGTTTGTAAAAGTTAAGGTAATAGGAACTTTGGTATTCACTTTAGATATTTATATTACCTGTGAGCTACGGTGATATATGAACTGTATTACAATAAATGATAAATAAATAGTTAGCTTCCGAGAGAGGGTTTTATTTTACTTTCACCTATATACAACATAAACCATAAATTCAAAGCGTACAAAAAAAGGAAATATAAAAATAAATTAAAAAGGCTATAAAATGTTCTGCGAGGAATTCGCAACCGTACCTACAGCTGATTTGTAGAGTTACATCATTATAAATCAATATCTGATTTATTCAGTAGCCTATCTTCGTTAGGAATGCGCTACACAAAGTGTGTGATAATCTAGACCTTTTAATTTACTATTACATTATTTTTTTTGACGTGTCTAATTGTAGATTTGCCGCAGATGGCATTAACTACTTGGCCGGACTAAATTACATTTTTCATGTACCACGAAGTAATATAATTGATGTGAATCAGATCACTTTAATACGAGTATTGATAACTTCTTTTGTAATATTGGTAGTATTGTTGATGCTAAATAACATAGAGACGACCAATGAGTCAGAGATAACTAGTAGGCATATAAGTTGTTTAATACTTATACAAACACGAGACTATGATACTATGAATACCAAAGATATTGATAAAATAACAAGAATAATGATGAAATAATAGCGCAATTATAATTAATTATAATAAACATAATACATGAAATACTAATTAGAGTTATTTGTATGTAATTTATAGTATAACAATAAAATTGTTTACCAAAGTAATACAATTATTGTATTAAGAAAGCTACCTAATACTTAAAAGGACGTACATCGACCAAATTAAAAAATGTTTATTATAGAAAAGGTTCAGTACAATGTACTCTGACCTACTCTGATCTAGAAATAGGTGGGAACCCGGCGTGAGTTTATGTATGTATGTAAGTATTAAGAAAATTAACGTATTAAAAAATTATTTTTACAGCTTAGTAGCAGTAAAAATCCCTTGTCAGTGCCTTGAGTTTAGTGATTTTAAATTCTAACATAGTAATGATTAGACGTAAGCATTCACATAAAATAAAAATGTCAAAAACTATTTTATTGTGTATGTATTCCCCATCATTATTCGGAAATCGGCAATCGTTCACAACTTCAAACTCAAAGAATTAGACTATAAAAAACATTATCAGATATTATAGTCAACAAACATGTCTTTGACTATTAATTTCTGTGGTATACTTTGATTATTTTATAGTCGAAGGAAAATCCCCGTGTCGCAGGTTTATAATAAAATAGATCAATAAATAAAACAGAAACGGTCATCCGTTTGACCTGTGATTTAAATTTTATAGTACTCATTATTATAAACATAAATCACGTCTATAATGTAGAAGAATGAATATTTATGATCTTCGATTATATTTTGTGTAATTGTAACCTAGGCGAATACGTTGCTGTGTTTTTATTTTTTTCTTATGTATTTAGTGTAAAATTTGTCAAGGGTAATAAACAACAATGCTGAAAGTATCATAAATCTTAAATCTAAAATACTAATATTCCTATTTTGTGTTATATGTAAGATTCGATTGAAACTTTTAATCAATCGCATTAACGTGGATAAAAATAAGATCGAAAATATTCTCTTAAATTTTCTTGGAATGCTACAAAATGTTAAAACCTAACAACCTATCAATATGTGACCCAAGTGCTTAAAAATTCAACAGAATTCCCTAACAAAGTATCATTGCCATACAAGTTAAGTTTTATGTGTTATAATCATTGCAAAATTGCATAAAATGTGTATTACTATACAATTCATGTTCCTGACACTTCTATACTTGATACATCGCCAAGCATTAGCATATGATTCATCCAACATAAAGCTTGATACACACAAAGGCGGCGTCTTAGGTATTTCGAGCTGGTAACACAGGATGCTAGTGACACCGTACCGAATACAGAGGTTGATGGTTCATCTCATGATTCTGTATTAAGAAAAAAACTTGAATTTTACGAAATTCCACATGATATCAATTCAGAATCATGGTCTGAATCCCTCAGAGATTTTGTTACGGTGTCACTAACACTCTGTATATACGTACTGTAATATATACGTTCGTGCAGAAAAACTCTGTTTTAATAAAGCTGCTGCATCACCCACCCACATCGGTCGCAATACCGCCTCTGTGTGTGGAAATCTTTAAAACTACTTTATATTTTATCGCATTGTCCTGTATGAGTTAATAAGTATCGCAGTTTGCTTTAAAGAAACTTAATATGCTACTTTATTTATTAAACCTGTCTATTTAACGAACCTTGTGTTCTATACGCCATAATAGTTTTTTATATGAATCCTGTTATAATGATAGACTTAGATCCTGTTTTATGTATTTTATCATTCATTATTTTCATAACTTATTTCTAAAGTTCATTCATATATTCATTTTATTATTATTTTTATTGATACTCGAATATTTGTCATCCTAACATTCGTTGTGAATAACTGTAAGTGTATTGTTTGTAACTTTTTAAATCTAGTTGCAGTGTACTAAAATCTCTCTTTATTAAAAATTTATTCTTATTTCATACAGCTTTAAGCTTTACACTTGCCAATTGCAAATATAATATGAACTTATTTTAATGTGGGATAATCTAGTTTCTAGTATTAAATCTCGTGCTCTAATGGAATGGAACAGAGACAATGGGAACTAGTTCGACGGCGTCGAAACTTTTCAGAAAGGGGAAACCGCAGAGTGAGTGCTTTGACTTGAATAGGATTCAATTCAGAGCATACGACTCGTCGCCTGCTACTGTATGTTAGTCAGGGGTTTGTACAGAATCTACTTAATTATGTAAATTTTATACAATTCATATAAAATCTAGGTTAGTTCAATTTATTTTGTGACTATGCCACCATGCAATCGCACATTGTATATAGCAATAGGTATCTAAAAAGTCAGGTAAAAAATATTTTGAAAGGAAGATGGTGGTGGTGGATCTCTAGTGAAACGAAACGAATGATAGACTACCCACTGTTAAGTTTAGGTAAATATGCCACCAAATTGGCAACTTTATATATTACATCTTAGTATTAGTTGAAAAGAATAAAAAATATTTTGTTAGTATCTCAAATTTCTCGCTAATTAAACAAAAAAAAAACAAAGACGTTAAACTGAAATATATGTACCTGTTGTGATAGGTATGGTTTTCCGGCTCAGATTTAGTAATTTAAACTTCATAAAAACCGTAAAATATTAGTACATTTTTAAATACCAGAATGACAATAAAAATATCATAAATTACCTAATTCATTCGAAGGGCCAAAACGCGGGTGGTTTGTTAACAAAATAAAAAAATCTTAAGTGAAAAATTGTATTAAGAGAGTGAGAAATGAGCTTTGGATAAACTCCAAACTTTTGACATGGGTTCGATATTTTTCCCGATCATACTTTTTGTCGCCAGTTCCTCGTTATTTCTGTGAAACTATTTCCGTTGGCCTTAGAATATCAAATTTTGCCAACAAATCCTTGACCTATAATGATGCTAAATATCTATTTCAACGCAGATGCTGCTCCACAGACAGTTTCAATAGATTTGGGTCAAGTATTCTTCATTTGATACTGTCTTATTGGATTAACTGGACAGACTCCTTTGTTAAGTGAATCGTATTCTTCGTTCAGTGAATCTTTTTTACTTGATACATTCTGAATTATGTTGTAGTTGGACACAAGAGTTATAAGCTCTCTCTTATTACCACGTTCATGGCTAACTACTATCCACGTCCCTTGTATAAAGCTGTAATATACAGGGTGTTAGTGACTTCATAACCAATACCGAGGGGGTGATTCAGACCATGAATCTCAGTTAATATCAAATAGAATAGTCCGACGCAAAATTCATTCATTCATTTTATTTTAATTATTTTTAAATCGATACTTTTGCGATAGAATATTCCACTTGATATTAATTCAGAATAATATCACGTCTTTTTCATGTGCGGATATATTATTATAATAGTCGTTGTTTCGATAAATTAACTCACGCCTATTTCCCACCGGGGTAAGCAGAGACTATTTAATTCCATTTGATTCGATTCAGTTTATTTAAATTTGATCCAAAATTACATTCTAATAAAAGTGTTCCTGTGACATTGGAATACCGAAATGCATCCCGAATGACTAATAATTTGGCTAGAAACGTGACGACTATTCAAAACAATGCGTTCATCATAAATGTATATGAAGAGGTCTAGTCTGATGCATTTAAACTATGACTCATCCTGGTCTTTGTTTGAATAATATAAATAATACACTTGTACACAAAACACTTTGTTAGTGAGAATATGTAGACGTATATGATTAGACAGAGCAAAAAGTAAACAAAAACATCTTTGTAAAGATACACAGACCCAGGTTTTTCATCCTCTTTCGTGGTATGTCCCATAATGGTCAAAGACAAAAAACACAGAATATTTCATGCTGCACCACCACCAATATATCAGGCTTTAAAATAGTTATAAGCTCATTAAAACACTGTCTAGTGTTATTTTAAATTAGATACTTAATAAGTTATTCCCGATCCAATCTGGTTAGTTTTCCGAGGACTTTATCTTGAAGTCCCTGCAGCGTTAGGTTACAATTTTTGTTTTGAGTTTTCTGATGTCTAGACTAGATAAGCCAGGTATAAGTACTAATTTTACCTGGGAATTTTGTCTTATTTATAGTAAAATAAAGTATCTTCTTCCCTTTTCTTCTAATTCTTTTATCCCCTGTTGGAATGTAGGGCTCGAATATCAGATTTTCGCTCCTCGCGATCTTTTGCAGCCTCTGTAGCTTGTTCCCATGATATGCCGGTCTACCGAGCGTCGCCAGGTCTCTTTGAGGCGCCTCTTTTGCATTTTCCACGCGCACACCAGGTCAGACAGAGCTCGTCGGGACGGGTGTTCTACAGGTCATCTAAGGACATGACCTATCCACCGCCATTTTCGTGTGCGGATATTAGCCTCCACAGAATTTTGCCCAGTCAATAGTTTTAGAAAGAGCTCGGTGGCGCAGCGGTAAACGCGCTCGGTCTGCGATTGTTGAAGTTATGCAACTTTCGCAAAGGCCGGTCATAGGATGGGTGGCCATAAAAAAAAAGTTTTCATCTCGAGCTCCTCCGTGCTTCGGAAGGCACGTTAAGCCGTTGGTCCCGGCTGCATCAGCAGTCGTTAATAACCATCAATCCGCACTGGGCCCGCGTGATGGTTTAAGGCCCGATCTCCCTATCCATCCAAAGGGAAGGCCCGTGCCCCAGCAGTGCGGACGTTAATGGGCTGATGATGATGAATAGTTTTAGGCCAGAAGATCTTTAATATTTGCCGTAAGCATTAAAAAAAGTAAATAAGTAGGTAGGTAGTTTTAGAATAATGTAAATAGTAGGTAGTTGATATTATTTAATAAAATATTTTTATTATTGGCGAGAGTTGTCACTTCACTAACACTGTTGTGTAGCCCTGCGTTGCGCCGCCGCAACGAATCGATGTATGGGCACCAATCAGTTGCTTTTTCCAGTCCTCGCTTCATAATGTGAAAGGTATAAACACAACTAATTTGAACTTCAAATAACTTGCGCCAAGCGTTGCAAATTCCTGTGTTTTATGACAGGAGACAAATGGATGCAGCCGAAATAATTTGGCTCTCTACCTTGTTCGTGCTATATAACAAAACCTGCTTTAGAATCAGGTTAGTTAGCAGTTGTTACCGGAATTTAGTGTCGACTTGCAACTGCTTTGTTTATAACTGCCGCACGTGTAAATAGGTATTTTAACTTTATTTTTGTGACAAGTAAACCTTTTTAGGCAATCTTTTTGAAAATATTTTCTTCGAAATTAAGAAAACGAATACAATATTTAACAAAGATAATATGATCCTGTGGGTTGAATTATGTCACCTAGATAATTAGTTAGACAAAGCATTTTTCCAAATGTGCATTTAACAATGTTCAATGTAACTACGTACAAAATTACAAACCATAATTCTATAAAAAAGTTTCTGAACTCGAATTTAAAAAGCGACGTGTTCCCAAAACTTTAATGCGAATTAAAAGCCACAAAACCAAGCAGACAACAAAGAGCACAAAAATTCACCTCAACCTAATTAACTTCGAAAATGGGTTGGAACTTTATGTTCTCCTATTTACAAAACCTGTGTGGTCCCATTAAGAATTAAACGAAATTTTTACTTAGACACTTTTAGGATTTACTTTGGATGAAGGTCGAAAAGACGGATCTCTCTTTTATACTCATTTAAAAGTCTAAACCCAAGCGTCTTTCATGTTTGTATCGTATATGTTTCCGATAAACCTTAATAACAGAAAGACAAGGTTAGATTTTGCTTGGAAGTCTTGG